>NC_135856.1:25812591-26112591 GCF_031162955.1 Sander vitreus | reverse complement strand
TGATGTTATGATGGACCCAGATGATGAGTAGTGAGTGAGTAATGGCCTCAAGTTGCAGCTTATATTTTTTTCTGTGATGGTTTTTGTGGTTAAACGATATCTTACTGCCGCATTAGTGAAATTGGGTCTATAATATCTGTTTTTCTATCAGTGTGCTTTGAGGCCGCTCTGCGTTTTGTTGTGTTGTAAAATTGTGACAGAAGAGATGGGTGTTGATGCAAGGATCTTTGTCATCCTTTGAGAGGTGTGGTTAACACTTTTTCAGTCATTCATGCTTTCAAGATCCTGTTGGAAACAGGAAATCCTTCTTTGTCCCTGTGTTTGGGAGACAGGAAGTTGTGACATTACTGGACCTCTTTTTGCTTTGGCATGGTGGCCTGAGATGAGTTCTGATGATGGTCAAATCTATTTTTCAGTGTAATTTTCTGATGTATTATAACCATATTTAATTGTGTTTGGAGTGATAGTAAAAACCTCATCACATCCCAGATATATAGTAAGTGCATGCTGATGCTTTTAATAGTCTCAAGTCGTGAGAAATAAATAAATTCACAATCTGCCTGTTCTCCACTAGAGTGCAGCATACTCAGAGAAAATAGTCTGTCTGCAAGCTCAGTCATATGTTGTGGTCATATTGAGGATAGTTTTTTTGTTTTTTGTTTAAATGATTAAATGACACACTGTGTCATTGTTTTGATATTTAATTCTTAATCATTTAAACAGAAACTGGATAGATGGCCTTTATGACAGGATGCAGGCTTTAAAGTGCTCATATTATGCTCATTGTCAGGTTCATAATTGTATTTAGAGGTTGTACCAGAATAGGTTTATGTGGTTTAATTTTCTGAAAATACCATATTTTTGTTGTACTGCACATTGCTGCTCTTTTCACCCTGTGTGTTGAGCTCTCTGTTTTAGCTACAGAGTGAGACATCTCACTTCTGTTCCATCTTTGTTGGGAGTCCAGTAAGTACTGCTAGTTGTCAGTTGCAGAGCATGAGGGAGTGCTATGCTAGCAGCTAGGCGAGCATTATAACGTGTGTTACAAAGTGACGCACAGAAGTAAAGGCTGGACTACAATAGAGCTGTTTGGAGCAGTTTGTGAACAGTATTTTCTCTGGAAGATGGTAAGTCCGTTTGGGGTGGACTTTGGGCTTTTTCACTTTGTAAACCTATAATGTGCACAAAAAGATATATAACACAATAAAGGGGAAAAGCCAAAAAGCATAATATGAGCACTTTAAGATAAACAGTGAGGACACCTGTCTAGCTTAATCTGTTTTTTCTTTCAATTCGTCAAAATTTGGGAGTTTCATGATAATTGCGGACATGATTTTCAAGCCCACTGACTCAAATGTATCAAATACTAATGGGTTTGAAGAAACTAATGGCACAATTTGCCACTTGATTAACCACTGATATAATTTGTCTACATAACGTATTGCTCTTTTAAAGTGTGTTGCTCATTACTTGGGGGATTTAAACACTACGGATTAGAGGTCAGTATTGGGTGAATCATTTACCTCGGTGAAGTTCTGATACCATTAATGGTTGTTTTGTTTGTAGAGTTTAAAACTTTTTGTCAATTAGACAGTGGTTACAACAGTCTACCTTTAATGTCTCATTAGTGGCTTCATCAGTCTTCTCGATAAAGAACAGGCTGTAGATTTACTTGACAGACATCAGTTGCTGCACAATTTATACATCGAATGGGATCATGACTTTAAAATGTTAAATCAAGGATGTAGACGTGGGTAAATCTTTTGTATTTTGCAAAAAATAGGAAATAATTGGCTTTTAAATGACTTTGTGACATTAAAGAGTATGATTTTGTGACTCAACTGTACAAGTTTTGTTCAGGTTTTACAGTGTTTCTTTATTATAAAGGTTTAGGATATTGCCATGATATATAGTGTTTTTTTCCTTTGGCTTAAATATATAAATAAATCAGCCAATATGTTGCAAAAAAATGTATAATAAAAAAAACTGACTTTGTCAAACGCAAGCTGAATCAAACAGAGATCACCAGTAGTAGTCAAATTGTGTTTCTGTGACCTGTTCCATATAGATAGGTATACAGCTTCTAAATTAATGATAACGAAGAACACTGGTATCAGATCGTCGCTCTTTATCAGCCCATAACAAGGATTTAGGTGTCATAGTTTGTATTGGGAGAGAGAAAAATGGAATTGGTGCATCCCGACATATTTGCGCAGCCTAGGACCTGGCTCAGAAGTCCCTTTTCATGGTTGAAAAGCCAAGTACTAAAATGCTATCTTTCAGTAATGAAGAATAATAGCAAGAAGCCTCACAATAGAATGATTAGGCTAAGAATAAAGTGCACAAGTTTGAGTCATGCAAGTTTTTGGAAATAGAATTAGGGCTGTCCCAAACGATTTTTTTTTTAAACGATTTAATCTAGCGATTATGTTTTCGATTAGTCGACTAATCTAATGATTAAATTATCGATTAATCTAACTATTAATTCTTCAATTAGCGATTATTTTCCCATTGCTCAATTATTAACTATTTACACAAAAGTCTAAGGTTCAAATCTCAATTTATTAAAATTGTTTAACACTGCACTGTTCAAGTAATATGAATTTGTAGTGCAACCTGAAGCCAGATGTAGGCTATCAATCCAACAACAAAATAAAGTCACTTTCAGGAGGAATACAAAAATAAAAACTTAAAGTAAACAGAGCAAGTGCAAAAAGAGTAGCCTGTATTTGCTTTTATTAACAGTAGGTAAAATAATGAATAAGCTCTTGTTTAACATCCAAGCTCCCTTTTAATGTTACAGTAAATGCAATTGTATCAATATATGAAATCAGATATTACAATACAAATGGATAATATATCCAACATAAGGCAAGTTGCAGAGTGTCTAATATAACAGTCCGTAATCGATTGGGTCACTCATGATGCGATGGTAAACCAAAAAAATAATACTGCCGACTGATGGCGTTTGATGCCTATTGTTAAGTCATAGCGGGGCATTAAAACGAATCAACGGAATAACGTACCGTTGGGCTACTACTAGGAACACACACATGTTGATAATAGCACATGCTTGGGATCTTAGATCCTTTAGAGCTTAGATCGGGCCCAAAAAATCAAGCTTGACCCTACCCGAGCCAGTGCAAAAACACAAATACTTAATGAAGTTCCCGGCCCGTGGATGGTGGCGGGACATATGGGCCCGACCCGGCCCGTGGGTCAAGCTCGGGCAGAGAATCTAAACTCTACTTGGGAGGGAAAGGGACAAAAAGGTGATTCAATTTGAATTCAATTTTATTTATAGTATCAAATCATAACAAGAGTTAACTCGAGATACTTTACAGATAGAGTAGGTCTAGACCACGCTCTATAATTTACCAAGTCCCAACAATTCCAATAATTCCCGCAAGAGCAAGCATTAGCAGTGGCTATTGCGACAGTGGCGAGGAGAAACTCCCTTTTAGGAAGAAACCTCGGCCAGACCCAGGCTCTTGGTAGGCGGTGTCTGACGGTGCCGGTTGGGGTTATGATGAGCAGTGGCGTAATAGAGATAATGGAACAGTGACTACAATGGTAGTTGAAGTAGTTCATGTCATAGCCGGGCACAGCAGGGCGTTACCGGATATAGCGTGGCACAGCAGAGCATGGGCGGACACGGCAGGACGTAGCCAGACATTGCAGGGAATTGCATGTGAGCAGAACTTGCGGTGTTTCGCTGCTCAGGCATGCCACATCGTTGTTGGCATAAAGAGACTACCACGTTGTTGTTGTTGTTGGCATAAAGAGTAAAATACTCCCACACTTTAGAAGACCGTGTGCAAGCCTTTTTCTCAAAGTGTTGTTGAACTTGCGAGGAATCCATACTTGCGCTGTTGCTGGAGGCAGCCATGTTATTTTTAGATTTGTGCGCGTGATGCGTCGACGCAAATTATTTGTGTCGGCGCATTTACATAATCGATTACATCGACGAATCGTCCCAGTCCTAAATAGAATGATTGATTGATTGATTGATTGATGCATTGAGTACGTTTGTCTTGGGTAAGTTGAAACATTTTCTGGCACAAGAATTTTAGATGTGGAAAATGCAGGGAAAAAGATTATGCTTAAATTGATTTCACTTCATCACTAGCTTTTTATAGAAAAAAAAGAAATGAAAGATTCTTTTTTTTTTTTTTTTAAAGCATCAGATTGCATTCGTGTCTTTGTCTTTGAAGTCTCAGGCTCTGATTGAAAATGTAGTGCTTTTAGAACCACAGTAAAACATGTTAAATATTTTAAGCCTCAAGGCTTCTTCCTTTTCTCACTTCGTGTCAGATTGACCCTCCATTCTATCAAATTTCTCTCCAATCATGGACTGTCTGAGGTGTTAATATAGACCCCTGACACGCTGAGACACATTTTTAATGCTCACCAAATCCACTTTGCCTTTCAGCAGTTAAAAAAAGCCTGAATGTGAAAATCAAAATATCCTTTGTTGATATTTTTCTTTTTCAATTTTAAATACAACAGTGAAGGCTAAATTAAAGGTTATACATATGTTGATCTCAGTTATGGAGATAAAGAGTGAGTTAAAAATGAGTTGCTTTGTCTTTACCATGAAAGGATCAGTGTGGGGTGTAATGATGCCGCATTTTAGACGACAATGGAAGATGAGACAACAGTGACACAGCTTTTTGTTTTTAGCCACACTGATTGTTTGTGGCGAGATAAGTACAGTTATCATCATTCAGGGGATAGCTTGGCATGGTTTTTGGTTGAAGTTAAATTTAAAGTGTAAAAAGGCTGCATTGGCATTCAGGCTGCTGTTTTGTTTTTCAACCGTTGATGATGAGATTTTATTAAACATATTTAATAGAGCACTGTGTACAGCACAGTATTGATCTGTGAATCTTTTGTTCACTTAACGTACTGCTGAATATTAATTGAGTGGGCGTTGAGTCATTTTGTTCATAGGACAAATAATGCAGTGAAATTCATGCCATGTTATATGCCAGTCTAGCTGGCCCATTGGGATTTGATACTCCCTGTAAGTGCTGCATGTAAGCTTTGAGTCATTATGTCTTCCTCTGAAACCCTCCGCTATGGCGCATTGAGTCTCCTCTTTATGGATCAATACTGAAACAGTGAGCTGACACAGTGAAAAGCAATATTCATACATAAACAGGGCACCCTTTCACCCCTGCCCTGTCTTTCAGTCCTCGCCAAGAAAAGAACACAACAGTAAACATGAGTATTATTATTTTTTTGCTTATGGAGCTAACAGCTGATTTTAAGATGAAACACTTTGTCACTGTACTGCTTTACGGTTCACTGCTGCATACATTATGTGAAGGAAGGTTGGACTATTTTTTTAATACAATCCTTTGCCCTTGTTCCAGTTTGACAGTGTTACACTTTTCTTTATAGATGATTGTAGATAGATCTCTGTTTGCTGTGTTCAATTTCTCTCCTGGTGTGCTGTTTGTTCCAGGGAGATGGCAACCTGCTGTTTCAGGAAATCTCTGTTGCAATGAATCACAGTGAGGCGTCACCTTTAGTAGCACTCTCATCAACAGCACAAAGATGTGCCAGTGAGTAAGCACAGAACAGCTTTAAGTGCTTCATTATTACCCTTTTCACCACCTTTTTACGTTGCCCACAATTGGCAGTCGGTCACAGCTGCACACCAAAGCATGATGCACTTTACCCAAATAAATGGATGTAGCAATAACAGTTCTTGTCATTTTTGCCATATCCACCTGAAAAGAGACTAGCAGTCGATTTTATAGTGGATCTCTGCCTCATTTAACTTAGCAAGCCAGCATGTAGAATACTGAACAGGGTGGACAGCCCAGGGGCATAGATGCTTTTGTACTCTGTGAATGCACACTTTAAATTACCTCTTAAAGGAGTATTCAAACATGAAGCCAATTTAAAAAGTGGCATATTTTCACAGAAATTTGATGTAAAGACATTCATAGACCTAAATTTGCTCTGAGCAGGACAAACCGAGATGAGACCTGTCTGTATGGGTAGAAAATGCTCCAATTTGGGCGAAAAGTCAGCACTTTTCCCGCGGCTTTATGATTCCACTTTGTCATTTTGCAGAGATGAGAAGAAAAAAGACAATGCTGCTGGAGGTGATCAGTTGCATTCTGAGCTGTCAAACACACGGCCATTGACTGCCATTCATTTTGACGTCACTTTGACTGCGAATAACTTTACATCTGAAGCGTTTAAAGACTTTATTTGTCCATTGTTTATTTCTAAAGAACCACGACAATGTATAAAAGGCTCCATTACCTTGTACCTCACGTTATGGCTCCGTAGTAGACGTTTTTGTAAAAATAGGCTAACTATTGTGTCATAACCACGTGACTTACTGTCGCATAGTAGAGGAATTACCGTATAGTACAGGAGAAGCTCGCAGGCAGTTTCGACTTACATTAGCTGTTTAAGTGTAATTACTAATGTTAACTAGCATTTTAGTTAGCAGTAATTAGCCTGTGTCCATGTTATCTCCTTACATATACCTACGCTCTCCGTCTCTGCAAGATTGGGAATGATTGAGATTTCTCTTGGCACAGCTACCAGAAGACTTCCAACTTTCAGACAGGTTGCTCACGTCACATTTACGTCGTCTCTCTCAGTTGGAGGCTGCGCAGTAACGCTCAGCGCTCACTGGAAAAGTGCTTCTAATGGCCTTCACTGGTCTCCGTCCAGAGCAACGGGATCTGTTGGTCCATTCTTATATACTGTCTATGGTAAGTACTGCTAGCTTGTCAGTTGCAGAGTATGAGGTAGTTCCATGCTAGCAGCTAAGTGAGCATTATAACACGTGTTACAAAGTGACACATGTTTGTCTTTGAAGTAAAGGCTGGACTACAATAGAGCTGTTTGGAGCAGTTTGTGAACAGTGTTTTCTGTTGGAGATGGTAAGTCCCTTTGGGGTGGACTTTGGGCTTTTTCACTTTGTAAACCTATAATGTGCACAAAAGTGTGTGTATATATATATAACACAATAAAGGAAATGGAAAAAGCCAAAAAGCATAAAATGAGCACTTTAAGTATTAAATTAATCCAGTGATAGTTGTCTGCACATTGAGTACATTGCAAAGCTGAACTGTTAACGGCTAATTCGTATATCTTTAATGGTGCCAAAAATGTAAATGAATTTAAGCTAAAAAATCCTCATTTGAGAAGCTGGGATCATCAAATGTTTCCCTTTTTCTTGCTTTACATAATGACCCAAATGAATAATTGATTATCAAAATAGCTGCCAATTAATGTTCTATTTCATTCTAGTTGGTTAGTGTAGTATGTTGCTCCATCTGCATAGTCTTTACCATTTTTCATTGTCTTTGTATTGGTGGCGATAGCAGGCAGTGAGACTAGTCATTTAACATTATTATGTGTGTGCTATTAATAGCAAGCTGCTCCCGTTCCTCTAACAGAGGACCCATTCTCAGTTTTTGCGAACCTTTCTTTGCCTTGCTATTATTACCGTCCCTCCCACTTGCTATCTCTCCCTCCCAGCTTCATCAGCTCTGGTACAAAGTAAACAATGTTCATCTCGTCCCTCCGCGTCTCTAGACTCATCGGGTTAAACATCTGTGATGAGGTGAGCAGTGAATATTCAGTCTCACTGAAGCAGGCGCAGATGTTGACACATATACAGTGTATCATACTATTGTGCTCTATCTAGTTGTTCTAATACAAGCTTCATCTCTGTAAATTACTGTGATAACTGCATATTTCAGAGTGTTTATTTTTCACTTCTGGTGAGTTAGAGAAACTGTCATATTGTGAAAAATGTTCAGCCTTTTAAAGTGGCAATTTTATTTCATTGATTAATAAAGCAGACATCGGCGTCATCTTGACCGCAGTGACAGATTATTACCATAATAATCCTGTCTACTCTACTTATTGTCTTCTAAATGCTTACCCTGGACCCCTCCCCCACTGCATCCCTGACTGTATCCTGCTTATCAGTTTTTCTGGTGCATGCAGTGTGGCTTGGAGTTCTTATATTATTCTGTCCACTGCTTCCTCAATTAGTGGAACAACCAGGAGCTCAGATATCATGTGAGGGAAGCACTTTTATCGGCAAGTTGGAGGAGCTCAGTCTGAGTGGTTTACCGCTGGTGGTCGTAGTGGTGGTGGGGGGGGCTGTACAGTGGTGGCAGCAGCGTTGACGGGGATAGCATCCTCATTGCACAGCAGCCAAAGGCAGTGGAGGGAGCGGAAAGAAACGCATGGAAATTGTGGGAGACAGAAGGGAGAGGTGGCAGACATTGCATCTTGAGTATTATTTGCAATATCAGGAAAAGGTGTTTTGTGGATGGGAGTGAATTTGACCAAAAAAAGGGGGGAGCTACAGCAGGAGGTGTGTGCTGTGAAGAGATAGAAGTACAGCAGAGGGAGTGGAGTAAGTGGGAAGCAATCACGAGGGAAATGGACCGGCAAACTGTACTTCTCAACTCGCGTGCCCTTACTGTGGATTAAGGTGAGCGTCGATGTCTGTATTATGTTGACTCTGGATAATACCAACCTGATCTTAGTGGCAGAGTACCTGTGGATCAGCACCATGTGGAATAGTTAGAGAAAAGGCATCAGCTGTGAGGACAACTGAGGGGATTCGGCAAGGACCAGGAAGTGGCTGCGGCTTGCTGCTTGTCTCTCTTTTCCACACGTCTTCTAACCCCAGAAGAGCCAGGCTACTAATGAGCAGGTCGATGTGTGGCTGTGGCTGCAGCATCATCTCCTCTTTGATGAAGAGACTGGGCCGCACAGCGTGCTGCTCAGATCTCTTTTCCAGCCATACTTCTGAACAGCTGCAGCGATTGGCCACTGGATGCCCACCTCAACCAAAGGTAACAATGCGTCAGCGCCCACTGACACAACCACATCCGTGTTTCCATGACAGTCAGCTGTATGCTTTTTATGCGTTATCACCATGTGTGCAACGGAGGAAACCTTTTGGGGGCCTGACAGCATATAGCAGAAAGCAACGGGTGTGAAGTACAGCGTCCTTGTTTATCTGCTTTGGTTGTCCGAAACGATTTCCAAGGTATAAGAAGTGGGATCACCAGCGAGAGCAGCGCAGTAATTGATTCTTTAATGGAATCAGGTGATTTAATGGCTGTCTTGCTGCCTTGACAACAGTGGACTTGCTTTCAGCTAGCAGAGTCATTTAAATGGAAGCCTTCAGACTGCCTGTGGTTTACAGTGATTGCTGCCCCTCATCAATTTGGAGAAAAAAGCTTTTTCTAATGGAACAAATAAAAGCCAAACAAGATTTTGTGTGCGTCTGAGTGCTTGTGTGCACGTGCCAGTGTGTGTGAATGAGAGTGGGATTTTCCTCTAACACTGGCTTCTGTCTCATGGCTGTAGCTTATAGGGTTCCCTCTGTTTCATTGTTTGTTATGCACAGGACTGTTTTAATCGTTGGCTGGCACTGACTCCGATTTTAACTCCCTTCCAGAGTCCTTCTGGCAGAAGGCCATTCTCACCGTAAAGGAGATTGACTTTCTTAGTTTCCAAGAAGATTTATGCTCTCATGAGTAATGATAGAAATCCACAAAGGAAAATGTTGTGGTATTATTGGACTGTTGCATGGCAACAATTTCAAACAAGGAGAAAATGAGTGACCGTTGTAGAGGACACATAGTGCTTATAGACAAAACCTTAATGGCACTTTTATGTTGAGTGGACGTTATTGTTTTCCTGAGAAAGCATTGTCACACTGTGAAGTACTTGAAACTGTGAAATGAATGTGGAAATACTCTGAGACATCACATGGCACCAGCTCGGAATAGAAACATCGATTTATAGCTCCTGCATTGAATTGGAGACACAAAGCTTTCAACAAACAGCGTATTTATAGGATTTCTAGACTTTGTAGGAATCCTGTAAAGCAGGGCTCTTCAACGTTTTTTAAGGCAAAGACCCCTTAACTATGAGAGAGAGACGGAGCAGGGACCCCCTACTACATATATTGTATAAAATGAGTTGCGTGTTTAACTGGGCCTACAATAACGTGTGGGCAGCCTAAAGCCTTTAGTGTATAATACTAAGCTATTAAATAATTGTTGGCATTATTTTATAAATCACGTTTTAAACATAAATGTGGCAGAGTGAATCCTTGGGATGAATTTTATGTGGATGGACCTTAGTGACTACCTTACCTCAAGGGCAGTAAGCCTATCATTGTCTTTTTTCACAAATAAGCAGATTTTTATTTGCTAATATGTTGGATTCATGTAAAGACATTTTCATTTTTAAAAAAACTTTCAAAAAATAAATAATTTGGTGGCGCCCCTGTTGAAGATCTCTGCTGTAAAGCATTTTTTTTTAATATTGCATCCCTTGGCTCAAAGAATTCATAATTTCAAAAGTCAAAATTCTCATTAACTCTCATTAGGTTTTGTGTGACATGTTGCAGTTATCAGGAGTTGTCAGGAGGCAGGTTTAGGACCGCAGAATGTGTTGGTCAGCTTAAAAACATGAATATTAGTTTGATCAGGCTTCGCTGATGTCCCCACTGTTAGTATTTAGAAATCTAAGTGGAGCCACTGCTCGATCTATATGTTACTATATGCTTTGTGAACAACAGCCAATATTTCCTCCACTCTCCCCCACTGTTCTATTAAGGTCATATTGGTGTGATTTATTGCTGCCATTTGTGGGTGTTCAGCACAGTCCTCTAATTTTCATTCCTTATTCTCAACAAGGTTTATGTGCTCGCTGTATCCAGTAGCTTTGAAACTATTAAGGCAGGTTTCATTTTTTTCAAATCTGGAAAAGATCTCCGTTTTCACAATCCATCATCAAACATAGAATCTCCTCAAAAGTATATTAATCATGAGTTTGAATGATTTGAAATGGATATTTTTTATAGATGCTGCTTTTTTGTTGTTGTTGATAATTAACCACAAACTCGGACATCATTGATTCACATATTTGCACGCGTTGGTAGAAAACGGTACGATTATTTTGGCCAAATTGATTTGCGTGTACAATATTGCCTCAGTTACTAGAATAAGAAGATAATCTTCACACCCCATCAAACCATACTTTAATTACAAAAATCCCTGCAAACCGTGGTTGTGACAAATGTTACGTAAAACATGGTTTGTTCTGCTGCTCAGACTTACACTCTTGAAACATTTTCAAGAAATTGTAATATTTTACTTTGGGCACCACTTTCAAAACTAATTGTACCCAAATGTCTACATAAACTTCAGTCCAAACTGTCTTCAATGGGAGAGAACATTTAGTCCCATTCCTCTTAACCTTCAAAACATTGCTTTCTCAACCAACTTACATAAAACGGGCATTTACTGTCGGCTGATTTAAAGCAGGGACATCACATGATTAATGGGATATGATAAACCTCTGCCAGCTGCAAAGGCTGTGCAGTGGAAAAAATTCGCTTCTCTCTTCTGTAGCCTGATCCGTACTGGATTTTCTAGGCCGATACTATTATTGTTTTTTGAGAGTTTCACAAAATGTGATAAGAATATATTGACCATTAGTCTTTTTTTCATAAACATGACAATAAGAATTGTGGCCAAGATATGTACTTAACGAGACATTTTGCAGTTAAAAATAACTATAAATACAAATTTATCTGACATCTGGTGCCAGATCCCAGAGTGCAGTGGGTTGCAATTGGACCGGAAATGGATCAGGCCTTACGACTGATACAGAACAGTTAAAATGCCTACTGATACAGATGCTGTACATTGGCTCAGGGCACCCCTAGAAATAATTTGGAAATAACAAATTTATAGCTAATGTTGATGTTATGGCTCAATTCTGGCCCATAACATCACAGCCATAATTAGATTGTATCTCAGACCGCCTTTGAGTTCAGTTTGAATTAGCAGTGATAAAGTGATGTAGCCGTTTCAACAAAAAAAAAAGAAAACTCAAACTCATAAAAGTTTTACTGACTTCCTGTTTTAGGATGGTCTACAGTGGTTTGGATGTCAGCTGAGTAGTGGGGCAGGCGCAGTAGCTGCTGCCAAAGAAAGTTAACGCCTAGCTGTTGCCCACCCATCACAGCATGTAGATAACTCTGTCCAAATCCACCTAAGAGAAGCACACTCTTGCTGAAGTGCCTCATGTTGAGTCTGTGCACAAGGCTAAAGTAATGTCTGTGTGTGCCACAGCTGTGGCTTTATCTGTGAAGTGCCAACTTGACACTCTCCCCTCCCCATCAGCAACTACACCAGTGACTGTCTGGAAGTATGTTGCACTGCCAGACTGCTGGGTACACATTACCGAGGCTGGTCTATATACATGTTGTTGTTATTATTCTAAGAAAATGGAAAATATTTTGGCCTCTAAGCAGCATTTATAATTACATGCTTAAAGAGATTCGGTCTAAGTTGGCATACCACAAACTGGTTCATTATATTTGCACAAAAGCTTTGAAGAATTAGAAATCTGTTGGTGGTGTTTGTTAAAGCTGCATTCATTTTCTTTTTTTGCCATTTGGGGGCAGTGGATAAAACCTCACATATTAGCATAGCATCTTATAAATTGTTATGTTGTTGATATTGGCAAACAGTTGCCTATTTACACACCCAACAAACGCAGAACAACATTAGCATTCATTTGGATTTTGTGTTTTTGGCCACCTGACAAAATTTAAGTCCCATATTCAATTTATAGCTTCTTTTTTTTTGTAGCTGTTTTTGGTCTTGATTAACTCCTGAGAGAAACATCTTGCATTTCAGATGCTAAAGGCCCCACTGTGTTTACCAGTTAGTTGCTAATCTGGTCTGTCTCATGTTTGGCGATGAGCAAGCAGCATACAGCGTGTTTTTTTTGTTTTAGCTGAAAGTCTGCCTGTTGTGTCGAAAAATGAGATTGATGAGAGCTGAGTTTGCGGGCTGGAAAACAAACAATGAGCTAAACAATGCTAAAACGCTTCATAGAGCCGAGGATTACCTCAGAGTTAGTGAAATTCTCCATGAGTGACCCCATAGTCATTGTTAGAGCAGATTTATTTATTTTCTATTTTGACATGTTAGTTTACTGGCAATCAAGCTAACGTGATCAGTATAAGAAGTTAACTAAAACGATGTATTTAGTTGTACCCCATAACTAAACAATCAAACGCTCATTTTCTGTGTTTGCTCATGGAGGCTCTAGAGCTCCTGGGCACCTGTGTCACCTGTTTGCTTTAGGAGACACAAATTCACACCTGCCCTCCCCAGCTTCCCAAAGCTATTTTTTGTCCACTTCATCGCTCTTGCATGCACAAGTTTCATTCATCAGTCTCTATTCTTAGTCCTGCAATACTAAAGACCATGTGCCAAGTCTTTGTTCACTACAAGTGTTCCTAGAATCTTTCTATGTATTAGCAGCCCCAAAACACCGATTCAACCACTTTATAAGCTTCAACAGAAGTTTTAGAAGCGCACACTGCTATTCTAAAATAATTTTCCGCTTGCCATTTAGGTGCATTTCCAAGGATGTGTAAACGAGAACATGTTTTAAAAAGACCCTTTTAACGTAAGTGTTTTTCGGCTATAATTGAACAAATACCCTAAAGTTCTGCACCAACACATTATCGTGAATCAACCTCTCTCACCCTGTTTGCATTGCCCACAATTGTTTGAACAACAATAACAACAAACTCATTTCATGCTGTGTTTAGGGAACTAATTACGGAAGCCTCGGCCGTTCCGGTAAATGGCAGGGACAACTTTAGCTATTCATAGCCTTCCTTTTCTGAGCTCACAGGAATGAACTAGCAGTCCCAGGGGGCAGTGCAATCTGAGATAGGTCTAATGCTTCCCACAACAGCCCCGGGACCATACAGCACAGACAGGGAGAAGCCTTACAAAGGGACCAGTGACTTTTTCTTCAAGGTCAAAGCAGTTGGTTTGCACTGAGACAGATAAAGTATGTGAGCATCCCGAAAATATATGTTCTCATCTCGTACTGTATGTACTGTATTGAGGGGGTTTGGAACCGCCATCTGCATAGCTGATTCTTAATATGTCATAGTTAGGATTAAATAGAGACCTTGTGTGGGCATTGAAAAGGCCTATTGGCACTTTAAAGCTACATTAGCTAAGATTAGTAAGGAATCTCTGAACTCATGTGCCTGATAGTAAACTGCCAAATGTAATTAGTCTATAAATCATGAGAATAAAAGCTTAAAACCCAGAAAGAATTGACACAATAATAAGAATAATTCACAATAAAACAACTGTTTGGAAGACCTTTTTGGACTTCTCTGCTCTTGCCTGGGTTGTTGATCTGCAGCTACTGACATGTTGGTTGATTGAATGACTGCGATGGTGTTGTTCTTGTCTGCTTTGTGGCTGGTTGACTGCAAACTTGAATTGCCCTTTTGGGATAAATAAAGTTGTTTGAATTGTATTTATTGTGGACTACTTTGAGAAATGGGCATGACCATCATATAGGCTTAATTCACTATGTACAGAGTTATATGACAGGAAGAAAGTGTGTGTTCAACTATAATGATGTGTTATGCCTATGTGTAATTGGAACTGGTGTTGATATACTGTTTTATGATTTGTAAAACATCTGTTATTTATCTGGTCTTACAATACTAAACTGTCACTAATGTATGCACAGTTGGTGCCCTTGCATAAAGAGGCTCCACTGTAGTATTTATTTCTTACTAGTTGTCTTTAGGAATGGGCTGGTTACTGGTTTCACGGTATTCCTGCGGTTTGAAAAAGTCAAGGTTTCAAAACCACAACAATTTTCCGTCCTACCGTTCCTAAGGTATGAGCTGTTTAATGAGTCGCCAAAGACAGAGAGTGCAGTTTAGAAATCCCTCTCCCTGCCAGTGTGCAGTGTCTTTAAAAATAAAATACATTGTGGTCAATGGAAAGTTCTTGTCTTTTACCTTTTTGTCTTTTACATTTCAAAATAACACATTTTAAAGCTGTAATTGCAATACCGTGAAACCGTGATATTTATGCTGAAGGTTATCATACTGTCAGAATCTTATACCGGCCCATGCCTAGTTGTCTTACAGCTTGGCATGTATTGGTGGAAGTCATTGATACTAATAAGCCTTAAGGATGGAACGGCTTAGCATGCTACCTACTCAGCCCACTACCACTTGGACTCGAAAAAACCCATGAGTCACACATCCCACTTAGCTTTATTTACATAAGCGTTTCTTGCTCTTGAATGTTGAATCAGTAGAAGAAAATGTGTGTATTAAGTTGATTTGCTTTTGAGTGCTTTTAGTCTTTGTTTCAGAATCCATTTAGATGTTAGACTAAAATGCCAAAGCAAGGAGCATACAATGCCTTTTTGTTTTACATCATTAAGTCACAGTGGTTATAACTAGGCTATTTTGACTGTGATTAACTGAAAAGACATGGATGCATGTCTGTGATGCATGCATACACATTTCGTCTTCCAAAAGCCAGTTTTTGTTTAGAAAAACACAGAGCTGCCAGTAAATGCTTGGCATGTCTTGCACTCAAAGATACGGCCTGTGGAAAAATAGAAACATGACTTGAAAATCTAACTAGAGCTGTCCACTTGTGATCCGATCACTCAGGACAGATGTTAAAACCAGTTCAGAACAGCCTATAATACATTGTAGGGCTGCAACTAACGATTATTTTCATAGTCGATTTAATCTGTTGATTATTTTCTCGATTATTCTTAATAATAATTAATCTTATTAGTTGTTTGGTCTATAAAATGTCAGAAAATGTGGATCAGTGTTTCCCAAGATGAAGTCCTCAAATGTCTTGTTTTGTCCACAACTCAAAGATATTCAGTTTACTGTCACAGAGGAGAGAAGAACGAGAACATATTCACATTTAAGAAGCTGGAATCAAAGAATTTTTACTTTTGTCTTAAAAAAAAATTACTCAAACTGACTAATCTATTATCAAAATAGTTGGGGATTAATTTAAGAGTTGATAACCAATCGATTAATCTTTGCAGCTCTAATACATTGTAGTACTAATAATACTTGTTCCTTTTATTAAGGATCATACTGAAGAATTTGCAGTGCGTATGTCAACAGAGCAAGCCAACGGTCTGTTTCAGTTTTTTAACCACAAACAAACCGGATCAGACTTTAGATGCAACAATTTAGTCAATTCAGTGACTTATTGTGTCTGTGTGAATTTGTTAATGTTTTCAGTTAATTGAGAACTGAGATTCTGAGAGTCTTGTTTGGTAGCTTTGCCAGATGTCTGAGAGTCAAGTCAGTTATATTTATATAGCCCCAAATCACAAATTTGCTTTACAATGTATGCTTCATATGACACCCTCTCTACCCTTAGACCCTTAACACAGAAAAGGAAAGGTCCACAAAAAATCCTGGCTGGAAGATATTGTAATGCCATTTGACTTTTCAAGTTGCCCTTTGACCCTGTGGAGAGATTTGCATGTTAAGAGGATGCAACTGCAGATTAAATCGCTGTGCCCAGTAGAACAACCTGTTAATTTTTTAATTAGCTAAAAAAAATATATATATACAAAAAGATTTTACATTAGAGCCCAATTTAGGAAACAACATGGTAAACACTTGGACATGAGGACCTTTTGATTTATTTATGACAACTTTGAAAGTTCTCACCATACAAAATACAGAACACATAATTTGAATATAATCAGTAAATGTCAGCTAAAGGTATGGGATGTCTCGTTCTTGTGTAGTAAGGGCCTGTTGCCCAGGCAT
This sequence comes from Sander vitreus, assembly GCF_031162955.1. Classification (NCBI taxonomy): domain Eukaryota; kingdom Metazoa; phylum Chordata; class Actinopteri; order Perciformes; family Percidae; genus Sander; species Sander vitreus. The sequence continues at coordinate 26,095,907 of NC_135856.1, read as the reverse complement.
GCAGTGTGATGCAACAATCTGATACTAATCTTATTGAAAGACTCTGGTATTGGACAGATGTGCGCAATCCACAATGAATCCTGTTACTTTGTCTCTTTCATTATAAAATTATAGCAACACCATTTTATAAATTATACAAACAACTATAAAATTCGCAAAAGCTTGAATAAAGGTTTGATGGATGAACATCTCAGTTGTGAAGTTATGTGTACAGGAGTTGTTATGGCCTCACATAACTTCACAATACCCCGAGTTTAGGTATTCATATGTGAAGAGAAAAGGCAGAATCGGTGCATCCCTAGTTTTTTTGCAATCATGCGTGCACATCAGTTGCCTGTAAGTGCAGGGACATATGGACTGAAAGAAACTTTAAGCTCAAGAGCGTCAAGATGCTTTTGGTGGTGACAGATAAGTGCTGTTGCTTGAGTTTGATTCCTGTCTGTATTGCTGCATCTGTGACACAGCGTCAGAGGGAGAAGCTGTCTCATTGTACATAAAGCTCTGGTGCCTATCTTCCAATTCTATGTATGGTTTGAGACATTACAGAAACAAACTATGTGACTTATGTGTTCATTTAGTAGGTTTGCCTTCATAATCTAGTGAATGCATAGCAGCCAGCAACACAGCGGATTTAGATGATAAACATGTCTTCCCGAAGCTTGTAAACTACTAAACTCTTAAGGACAATTGTTGCTTCTGATACATTTAAGCCATGTTTTGCTTTTGTATTTGACAGATTGGACTTTGTTTATTGGTTTTGTTGGAAGTTGGAACACTAGTAGCTCTCTTTTCTGCCAATCAGTCTGCATGTGAGGCACAGCATCCAACGCTGTGTGATCTGAAGCCAAACAAAATCCCACCCACCTTTTTTCCTTGTCTGCTGCTGAGCAGCAATAGTGTGGCTCCAAGAGCAAATGTTTAATGTCCATTATTCTTAATTCAGAGGCAACAAAAGAACATGATTCACACTTTCATTTGGAGGAAATTAGCGTATAATTTAGCATGCATTTGTGAGATTCTTTCTTTTTTAGCGGTTGTTTGAGAGTCGATATTTTTCCCGTAAGAAACACAAGCTGAGTGTGGACACAAGAAAACAATTAACATATTGTAACCGTCAGTGTCTTTTTTTTTTTTTGTGTGTCTCTCTGCAGAATGCCAAGCCCTTCTCCTCCTCAGACAGCCTAGCGAAGGTCCAGGAGGTAGCAAGCTGGCTTTTGGAAATGAACCAGGATCTGCTGTCGGGGGGCAGCAGCAGCAGGCGGAGTCGGGGGCCGGGGGGTCCGGCAGTGCGAGGTAACGCCTCCTCCACGGCTCGGGCACCCCAGCAGGCAGCAGAGGAGGGTGATGAGGATGAGCACATGAACCGGGTAGTAGAGGAGGCAGAGCAGCTGCAGCAAAGGGTATGGCCAACTGACATTCAACCAATGATGTTGTAGTCACATGGAAGGATGTGAAATATAAACCTATAGATTTTAATTTGATTAGCAAGTTGTAAATTGAGGTGTGACGATGCATAGCTCAAGTCATGTAATTGTGGATGTGCACCGTGTTAACCAAGTGAGAACTTTAGGCAAGTATAAGTGCAACAGATTTAATTTAGCATCAGACCTTTCTTCTGAGGCATTGTTTGTTTTTGTCTGGCTCTTCCCAGCCTGAGGCATCACAGGTTGATGGCGAGAGAGAACAACCATGGGCGCCAAGTGAATCAGGAGCCAGCAACGGCCCTCAGGGAGACGAGGAAGGGGAGGACGACGAGGAGGGCCCACCAAACGAAGTGAACGGAGGAGAGAAAGGAGCCCGATGGATGTGGGGGGCAGAGCAGAGGCGACTACGAGGCCAGCCGCTTGGCGAAGAGGACGAGGAGGAGGAGGAAGAGGAAGAGAACAACAACAGCAGCAGTCACCAAGAGGAGGAGGAGGCGGAGGAGAGGACAGAGGGAGGGGAGGAGCAGGGAAGGGAGGAAGAGGAGAGGGAAGAGGGCGAGGAGGAAGAGGAGGAGGATGAGGACGAGGAAGAGATGGACCAAGACAGTGATGACTTTGAACATTCGGCAGAGAGTGGGAGGGAGGAGGAAGAGGAGGAGGAAGGAGAAGGGGAGGAAGGGCTGCGGTCTCCCTCTCTCAGGAACAATGTGTCAGCCCCCAATAACAACCTGGACTCGGGTTGTACACACCAAAGCTCTTCCAACAAGAAGGTAAGCACAGCTGATTGATTTCCTTGGGAAGTACTGAACCTTCTTCTGAAGAAATAGTTCCTATGTATATTAACAGTTCACAGGGAGTTCTGTGAATCATCTAGTTAACAGAGACAGTTTCTGGAAGATAATTGAGGTCATTTTTCAATATTATGAGCTCCACAAACAAAATTGAATTCACCTTCATATTAGGGTGAATGCCGAGACCGCTACCTCAAAACTTGGGCAAACAAAGACCTAAAGCATGGATAGATACTACTGGAGTTAAGTGAGATAATGTGTAATGTCGGTGAACTGACCCTTAATTATACTTCTGCAGCAGGCACAGTAGTGTCAAAAGTTTCTCAAAGAAAGTGTTTGGTTATTATCACATCACTGCTGCGATAACTTCCCACAGTGTACTGCACTGACAACACATGGTTCATATTTAAAGCAGCAGCTCCCTCTTTTGGCACAAGTATGTTACTGCACTGCAAAGTCAAGGAAGATAAAAGCTTAAACATACACAGCTTAAACTGAGTAATCACAAGTAATTCACAAGTAGTTTCTTTAAATATGTGATGCATTTCAGGATCATGTTGTTTTGGAGTTTGTGATAGAAGAGTGACAGCAGAGTATGAAATGATGATGATAATAACTAGCGAATGCAATTTCTGAAGAAATTGCGGTGTGAATGCTGTATGTTGAAAGGCTGACGCTACACTGATTGCTGACTTGAATTGTGTTAGAAGAAAGGTAAAGCAGTGAGAATAGTTGAGAAAGTGGGAATGGGTTTAATAGTATGAATGTCTTAGAAAAGTTGAATAATACCTAGATTGTTTGAAAGGTGTGGCATGTTTTAATTTTTAGTTGAAAAAGTGGGAATGGGTTTATTAAGTATAAATATCATTGAAAAGTTATAATATGAATAATGTCTTTAATATGTGGAATATCTTGTGTTTGAAGAAGGCTGAATGTCTTTTGAAAAGTTGAATAACACCCAGAATGTTTGAAAGATGTGGAATATAATGATTAAATATTTAATAATCAAGAACAATTTAAACCATGTTATAACGATGTTAACTTATTTTACAAGTGCACACACATTCAAAAATTTTTTTAGCGTCAACTGCACCAACATAATTTCTATTATTCATATGATTATTACCATACTTAGATGACATAGCCTTCAGTGCAGTTCAGTACACACACCAGTGTTAATTTCGTTGACGAAGACTATGACGAAAAATATTCCTCAACGGACCTTTTTCACGGACGAAAACTAAATAAAAACTAAATAAAAAGTCAGATATGATGACGAAGACTGTTGAAATATAACAGACACTTTAGTCAACAAATAAAAATGAGCCGAAAATGTTAGGGAGGGACGAATGGAGAAGAAACTCTTTTTTTTTTGTGGGACAAGTTGGGAAGAAATCCAATCAGAGCGAATCTTTGAGGGTAGGTTGATTTATGCGGAAGCAGCAGAGCCATTTTAAAAAGCCGCGGCAAATGCAGGCGCAACCGCTAAACAAACGCAGCAGCAGTTACACAGGAGGACGAGTTTGCAGAACTTTGCACAGTTTCGAGGACGTCTTCACAACAGTAAGGTTGTTTACATTATACTTAGTTGTGTTTAGTTGCACAGTCTTAGTTACACAGCTTTGGCTGAACAACAGAAATGTCAGAGCTAGGTCTAGGACGACCCGTTAAATCTGTGTCTGTATTGCATATTCAAACCTTAATACCATTCCATAACAGACTGATGGATACTTCCAATGACCAAACATTCTGGAGAAACATTTAGTCAACTAAATCCACTTTAGATTTAGTCGACTAAAATCTGCCAATATTTGGTCTACTAAAACTAGACTAAGACTAAAACTCTTATGATATTTAGTCGACTAAAAGATTTCAGATGACTAAAATAAGACTAAAACTAAATGGTGTGTTATTCAAAAGACTAAGACTAAATCAGAATTTGCTGTCAAAACACACACACACACACACACACACACACACACACACACACACACACACACACAAACAGTCACACATAGTCACTTCACAGCAACAGGTCAACATGTCAGGGATCAGATCACATGACCAACTGCAGTTACAGGTTGCCATGATGACTCCTGTTTCAGAGAGTTCTTCAAAAAATGCGAATGGAAATTAAAAGTTGTATAAAACTCAGTTAATGAAAGATTAACCATAATCCTAAGGAATAATTTACCATTAGTATAGGAGAGGAAGGCGGAGGAGACGAGTAGGAGAGGAACAGAGGAAGAGGAGTAACACACACACACACACACACACACACACACACCAACAGACAAAAACACAGGAAGAGGAGAAGAAAGGAGAGGAAGAGAAAAGGAGAGGAGTAGAGAAAGAAGAGAGGAAGAGGGGAGGAAAAAGGAGAAGAGGTGTTTTTGTAAGCTAAGCTATGATGTGATGATGGACTAACTGACCAACTGACTGACTCTGATAACTGACCTCAGGCCTTCTCACAGAAACAAATCTCTGACGCACCTTTGATAGTCCTGCTCTTAGCTCAAAAACCCTAACTCCTATCTCTTAATGTTTAATACTGTGAGAGACATAACACCCTGCTGATCATCCTGTCCAAGAATGGTGTGTGTTGTGTAAGACATGCGAGGATAGCAGCTGTCTGAAAAGGGCCGGTTTCTCTTCTCCTCCTAGTATTTCTGGTAGGATTTAGTACAGGAGGCAGTGCGGCAGTTGGTGGACATGGCTTCACTTGGAAGCTCACTGTGCATCGTGTGAAAGTCACATTGCCTCCCTGAGTGCATTGTTAGAAAGGGCACAAGATTTCCTACATTTTGATGTAAAAGTAATGTATGATGAGTTAAAACTGTGGATGGTATCGCAAGGTAAAGAAAATGTAGCTTCTGCCTCTTTCCACTCTGTCAGTTGGGCCCTACCTTATGAGTCCGAACATTCCATCCCATACACACCAATGTAAAAATGGCAGAAAGACATTAGTTTTAAGCCTCAAAGAAGACTGATTATTTTAAAAAGTACTAATGGGATTTGAAAGTACCAACCAATACCAGCGCTGAATGTATGAAAGATGGGGAACGTTTTAAAGTTTGAATGGAGTTTCTCTGTGAATGTATGAATGAGTAGCTAGCAGTTGAAAATGTATGAAAATGTGTCAACTTTGAACATTCTGTCCATCCGCTTTAATGGGGGAAAAATGTCCGCTAAACGTTGAATATATCGAAAATTATAAATGTTAAGAATACTAAAAATAGTAGCACAGTATTCTGAATCAAGCCGAACGTTTTGATGTTTGAATGTTGTTTCTATGTTGAAAAATGTGGAAGGCGTTAAGGTGCAAAAATCTGGCAGAATAAATAAAGTGATGCCTTCAGCATTCACACCAATAAATATTAGTGTAGAAGAATATAGATGTGAATGCCTTTAGGACATGTTAAAACTCCAAGCACGTTCATGCCTCACTGATTGATCGCCCAACATGACTGATGAGTAGGGAGTAGCACTTGATCTTCAAAAGACAAGTGTAACAGATTGTCAGATCTTTCCTCAGTAACAGAACTAATGTGCTCTGTTGTGTTTGGGTGTTAATGCCGGTGTCTCGTTTCAGTGATGACTGATGTCATGACTGTTTTGTTAAAGTGTTTCAGTAGCCTTCACAACACCTGTATTTTAAAGGAGGAAATGGAGTTGCCATGGCATTTTCTAGAAGCTAGGGATGGTATTTATGATTTGCATTGTGTTTGCATAGAGTTTGAGAAGAAAACAAATTCAAAGAGGTGACATCCCTAGGTATTGGCTTATTATATATATATATATATATATATATATATATATATATATATATATATATATATATATATATATATATATATATATATATATATATATATATATATATTAGACCCAAAAAAGCACATAAAACTTTAAAAATTCCTTGGGGTCATTTAGATGTAATGCTATCATGATGTCCTGTAGACTCCATTGGAGTACCAGGATCACTTCAGCAGATGGTGGTGTGAGTCTGTTGAGAATAAAAACCCTCCCACCAGTAAAATTATTTGTTTTAATTAAAGTACTAACTATATTGTGCATTTGTGTTGTTCATTTACACTACCTGTTCAAAGTTTGGACACGTTTTCCCATTCAAGTGAATGAGAAAGCGTGTCCAAACCTTGGACTGGTACTGTAAATTAAAATCTGCAGCAGCATCAGCCCCCTTAATCCAGTATTTGTCCGGTTTTAAGTGAACAATGTTTTATGCCTTTGTATAAAGCCTATTATACATCTCTTCACCAGAGGCAACATAGAAGACACCAGAGATAATACACCCATCTCAACAGACAGTAATGCTTGACTAAGGCTGTGACAGATTTGTCTCATGACAAGTACGCCGCTCTTCCCACAACCTTCTGACAATAGGAAGCTGCACAGCAATGGCATTTAATTATTGCTGTTGAAGAGCATGTCTCTCTTAACCGCCACAGTTGTTTCCTGTATAATATGTCATACCTGGGGTCTCAATATAGAGTGATGTTATGTGTGTGTGTCTGAGCCTTTGATGGAGATGTTGCCCTTGCTTTATATTGGCCTAAATATAGCAGTTAGTCTGAATTTGCTCCTGTGTGCCTCTCACCATCTGACACAGCTGTCAGGTTTGTCAGGGTCACTGCAGTGGGCCAGCTGGCTTTGATGTTGAATGTACACAATTTGTTATGCTGTGGGTCTTGTATGCTTAGAATTTGGAGTGGTGTAGATAGAGTAAATCAACAGTTATTGAAAGCTCAAGTGAGATTCATCTGACATATCAACACTCACTGTGTTTTAGTGGGAATGATGACTTCTGAATGTGAGTAATGGTGAAATATTCTGGTTTTTTTTTCTAGCCACTTAAACCATATAGGAGATTGTGACACACACTTCCAAGCATAGAAAACAAAAATAAAAACGGTATCTTAGGAAACATCAGCGCATTCTTTTACGTATACTTGACTACAGTGTGTACAAATTACTGACTTTTGAGGCTACTTATTTTGCACTTTCCAAAAAAAACACACAATTACAGTAAGTGCTGCACAGAATGAAAAAAACAGAAAAGGTTCAAGCTAAGCAGAAATAGGTTCAACAATAATGTGCTGGACAGAATAAAACAGGTTAAAATGTTAAAAGCTTAAAACAACCGATTAATTATTGGTTACTCTGCAGATTATGTTCTCAATTAATCATCTGGTCTATAAAAAGAAAGAAGAGAAAATGGTGAAAAGAGCACATCACAAGCCAAAGTGGCATCTTCAAATGTTCTGACTGACCCAACAGTCCAAAACCTAATAATATATTTAATTAATCAACTAATCGTTGCAGCTCTAGAGACAGCTAATTGGCCTTGGTCAGATGATCATAGACACATTGAAGAAAAGCAACAGCAGCTTTAAGAAGTCCAAAATACTGAGTGTGTAGACTTAAAAGGGCTTTACTCGAAATACTGAATAAAAAAAAAAAACTGGCTGGGATTGCCTCCACATGGCTCTCACAGACCGTTACCAATACGTGAAATACAAAAAAAATGTTTTGTCATGGCCACATGCACTATATTGCACACACGCCTGGATATTCAGAATCATGAGTCCAATTAGCTGGTAAAACGAGTAGAAAATTCACAGGACAATTATTACACCTGAATATGAAACCATCAGTTATTAGTTTGGTAATGAAGTCAAACTTATTATGTATTTATTTACCTTTTTTATACTTTTCAAAACCAGGGTTACTAAGTGCTTGACAGTAGTAGTAGTAGTACTATTGGTAGTAGTAGCAGAAGATAGATTACCTTCATATAAGTTACACATTTAAAGGTCCTGTATGATATATCATGTGCATTTTGACAGCTGCAGTATCCATATGCCAAACAAATGGCAACAGAGTTGTAGTAGAGGATCAGTACCCATGTTTGGATCAAGAATGTGTCAGTCCATTTGGGGGTGAGGAGATATCTGCAAGCACTGTATGTGTGGCAGAATTGTGCAAACACAAAACTACATGTGTAAAGTAGCAGTACACTACAAAAACTTCTTTGTACACTTTCTGTGCGTGTCTTCACACTTCCTTGAAGGCCAGACTTTAGGGCAGATTGTGTTCCTAGGCTCCAGGTGCTGTAGGCTTTGGTCACCAGAATTAGACGCTTCACCTCCTCTTCTTACTTGACACTCTTGTCTTTTGACCTCGTGCCAACGGGGTGATACTTGGGGTCCTGCTCATCATTTAACCTTTTTAAAATTCTTTAAGAGCTTCATGAATCAGTATTCAAGCCTTGCATTAATGTCCCTGCAGGCCTAATGTGCAAAGATATTCCGGAGTTGAGTCAAAACTTAATTTCGAGCAGATGCCTTTCTATTTAAGGACACTAAAAAGGGAATACATCGTTTGACATTTTCATGCGTCAAATGACCGAATATATAGTGTTATGTTAACCCAGTGGTTCTCAAAGTGTGTGCCGATGCAGGCAGAGCAGCGAGCACATTCTGGACACTTTTGAGTTTCCCCACTGTTGCGCGTAAAATTACCAAAATAACACATAATTTTCTTCCTTCAAAGGAGGGAATGGCAGGTGTTGATATCCTAATGTGTGTCTGAATTTTAGGTATTCGTTACACCACATACTATGATTTAATGAACAGTGGAGAACATTTAGTTTAGTACAGTATCTAAAGTTTTGATATTAGCAAGCGCAGACATTAAATCAAACGCTCCAGTTACTACTAATGTAACGACTTGGATTTGAAACTCTTTATACTGCTCAGCTTCACAGACAAAATGACAGACAAGCTTGAAACTAACATCTAAGCTACTTTCATTTGTTAGACTGTAGAAAAATGAGGAATTTGAACATTGTTTTCCAGTATTCTCCATTTCCATAACTCTGCATGAATGATGTGCAATCAGAAGTGACAGATGTTGATATTTTTTAGGGTGCAGTTTGTTATTTTGTCCAAGTGTAGATATTGAATGCGCTTTACTGTTTTACTTTAACAGCTTTTAAATCTGGAATTGAGGGACCACATTTTTCACATGGCTCAGAGCATTATACAGATTTGCAGGGTGCCTGGGTAGCTCAGTTGGTAGAGCATGTGTCCATATATAGAGGTGTACTCCTTGACACAGCGGCCACGGGTTCAACGACGACCTGCGGCCCTTTGCTGTATGTCATTCCCCCTCTCTCCCCTTTCATGTCTTCAGCTGTCCTATAAAAAATAAAGGCCTAACATGCCCCAAAAAAATATTTAACAAAAAAGAAAAGAGAGGTCAGCTGCTCAGGGAAGTGCGTATTGGTTAATGGCTTTGGAAACAGGGTGACTTCTACAAGTTTGAAATATTTTTCCCTCTGGTGTTCCCACTCTGTTGCTTCATCCAAGCTTCATTGCATTGAGCAATATGCCTCTGAACCATAGGACTGTAAACTACACCTACAGACTTATACCACTGCACAGTAATGTACACTGTACTGCAGGCTGTTCAATATTTGAACAGTTTTCATGTATTACTGTTTGAGGTAGGGATGAGTAATAACTTGTCAGCCAAATGGTTTTTACTGTTGCAAACTTGGACAATTTGAAGTGCAATCAGTTCTACACTCACTCACTCACTCACTCACACTCACTCACACACTCTCTCTCTCTCTCTCTCTCTCTCTCTCTCTCTCTCTCTCTCTCTCTCTCTCTCCATTGCCACTAATTAAATGTTTTTCCAAAGGAAAAGCAGCCTGCTTATTGTAGCAGGCGTCTCCCACACACTGGCCTTGTCACACAGGCAGAGATGAACCTCAAAGGACTAGTGTTCTCATCCTCCCACATGAAACTAGTTTGAGTCTCATTATATACTAATATATATTAGGGCTGTCAATTGATATAAAAATGTAATCGAATTAATTACATACTCTGTAAGTAATTAATCGCATACATATTAACGGTGCCTGAACCGATACTTTTTAATAAAGTAAAAAAAAAAAAAGAAAGGTACTAAACAACAGTTGGCGACATTAAAGAATGGCTTGTTTATTGCTAAGGCCATATGGTCAAAATTAAATGATTTAATAATAATGTATGTAATAACTATAACAATAAGTTGAGAGAAATTGAGAGATGATTTTATGGAAAGTACCCCATGCCAATCTCTAGGTATGGTGAAGGGTATGTGATGATGTGGGGCTATTTTAATTCCAAAGGCCAAGGGAAATAACTGGCCTTTAAAAATAAAAATCTGCCTGCCTCTATGGGAATTTAACATAGGGGTGTACTTACTTATGCCCCCTGTATTTTAAGGAAGAACATTTATTTATTTATGATACATTATTCATTCACAAAGAAAATTGGTGTCCTTAAAGGTTGGATTTTTCCTAATTTTTTTTAATTAAGACATTAAGATCAATTTCTAAAAGATGATCTTTTCATTCTTCTTTTTAGTCAACTTTTGTGTGTGTGTGTATGTATATGTGTGTGTATGTATGTATGTATGTATGTATGTATGTATGTATGTGATGTATATATATATATATATATATATATATATATATATGTATATATATATATATATATATATATATATATATATATATATATATATGGGCTGTCAAAATAACGCTTGACGCTAGTTAACACTATACTCGACAGCAGCTAACGTTAGCCTACCGCTAGCTAGTAGCTGGATTAAAAACGGTTAAGATGCTGACAGCTAACGCTAAACGGTGTAAAGTTTGACTGTGTTTTACTGTAGATATACACTGTAGAGGATTCAACACCGGTTGGAAACAATCTGCAGCTGCCGTCGGAGAAACAACACAACGGTGCATTCAATGAAGCTGGTAAACTACATCCTCGTGGTGCATTTGAAGTTATTGTAAATGTCCTTTTCCCATCTGGTGGTTGTTTTTGTCGTTCAACAGCAATTTACTAGTGAAATAAGTTATTGTTATATACTTTATTATTAAATCATTTAATTTTGACCATATGGCCATAGCCATTAACAAGCCGTTCTTTAATGTCACCAACTGTTGTTTAGTACCCTTTTTTTTTCTTTTCTTTTTTTACTTTATTAAAAAGTATCGGTTCAGGCCCTGTTATTTATGTATACGATTAATTTCGATTAATTAATCACAAGAGTATGCAATTAATTAGATTACATTTGTTAATCCATTGACAGCCCTAAAAAATATATATATATATATATATATATATATATACACACACACACTTACTTCCACAGGCCCTTTGAATTGGCAGTTGCAGTCTCTCCTTGCCTGTCATCTTTTTTACTCAAACCTTAGGCAATAATCCCTCACTGGCTTCCCACTTGCTGTCACATGCATTTCATGAGTCGTCCAACCCTGCTGCTGATTGTCTTCTGCGCTGCCTGAGAATTTTTTAAACCAGCTTTTTGTGCTAGCAAGTGTTGTGCTACTTGATGTCAAAATCACCGCAAGTTGTTCAAACTTATAATTGTCTTGGGTAGGCTTTGCTCCAAAAAATATTTCAAACACAAACCACCTCTCCAAATTAGCGAGGATCTGCATGTGTAGTAAAAGAGAGCTGTTTTGTTGTTACATGTGTGTGTGCCCACCACTCCTGCAAGCTCAGCGTGATTTTTTTGTCAGCAGCTTTTTCTGCTTTAGAAGGCAACGACAAAGAAACATGGACCAAAAGGATTTTCCCGTTCATAGAGCATACAGTTACATTATACTTGCAGGTTGTCTGTGCAGTGACAAATCTTTTGACTGCAGTGGCAATCACGTTTGGGAAGCAGAGACTGGTTAAGCTGGTTAGGGGGCTGATTAAGTTTAATTGTGGATGCTGAAATTGTTATTGGAGTTATTATATTTTGCAGCTCTAATTTGCATTACAAACTTAATGTTCTTAAGAAAAACACTCTTGATTGTGTGTTTATAAGGTTCCAAGCACAGTTTGACTCTTAAATGTCTTGTAAAAACCTGCATCTGACAGGATTTTGTTGTATTGGGGAGTTGGCAGTGCAGCATTGTTGTCCCAGTCTTTGACACCAGAGGGAGGCAGTGGTCTGAGAGTCACGTACATACATTAATCCAACAATGCTTGTTGCAGTTGTGCTCAGACTGCACTACAGGCTTTACCCGGCAATGAACGCCTGACTCACATGGAGATTGTCCAGCAGTGCGTGAAAACGAGTGAGAATTCATGTGTTTACTTTCTCTAGTAATGCTTCTGGTGTTTGGCAGAGGTTGTAGCTTCATTGCTTGCTGATGTAGAGACAGTGTAGGTGTGAATAACAAATTTCATGCTAGAAACCTTCACTTATACATGTGTCTACTATATCAATATTTCAATGTAATAAACCATGCCCCACTGCATGTTAGGTGGCACACAGCATCATTCATAACGGATTGCAGAACATGCACCTCAATGGTATTATCCCTTACTTAAATGAAAAGGCTGATCACTGCCTGTCATCAGGGTGCAGTAGGAGTATCTAGCGATATTTCATCTTATTGAGAGAGATTTTCTAATCACAAAGTGATCTCGCGCTCTCCAGAGCTGCAGTGATGGGCTATAAATGATATTGGCAGCAGTGAACCAGGAGGAATAGTGTTGAAGAATTTCAGTGCAGTTAATATGCAGCTGTAAACATTTTACTGATACTAGTAAAAACTGCAACTTGCTATGTTTTGCCTGTTTTATAGCCTGAGTCGAACACTGTTTGAACTACAAACATTTTCTATGAGAAGCTAAATGATTGAACCAGTATGCAAACACAACAGTCTGCTGTACTTGTCACTTTAATCTAAATGCAGTTTTTGTCCATTTTTCAAAGGATTAGAGAGAACGTGGTTCCTTTATTTGATTTGTTGCCTCAACAAAGAACGCTTCTTCCAGGTTTGGTCGGCAACATTAGTTACCATGATGGCAATGTTGCTATTTCTTATTATTATTTTTTTTATTTTGATTCAATGTTAATAACTGTATACTACACATGCAAGGCCTACAGTGTCTCCCCCCCCCCCTTCCACAAGGTCTACATCTGCAGCCATACCCCTTCGTCTCAGTTGCGCTGTTGGAGGTGATTTCTAAGTGTGCTGAGTTACTAGAAGCCACACATTCTTGACCTCTGACACTCCAGGGATTGCAAACTCAATGAACAGGCAGAGAAACATTAAAAGAAAGCAGACAAATGGACAGCAGACATTTACCCCTGTAATAGTCTGGATCAAGTACATTGCCTTATAAGCCGGACCAGCTTTGCCCCTCCCCTGCTGCTATCCGTGTGTCAAAATCCCTTTGCTACGGGAAACGACAAGAACAACCTCGGAGCTAGCAAGCTAACGTTACACACTGAAAATGGCAAGTTTTGACCAAAATCGGAGTCGTGCAATTAAGCAGGTCTGCTTGGTTCTTTCAGTAAATGATTGTAAAGATTTAAAAGAATATATCCACGGCATTTACTATCTAACTGGGACGTTTGGCGGGGATTCCTATGGAAGTAGTACACACAGCGATAGACACTTCTTAGAGCAAGTTACGTTTACCATGTATCCAGCTAATTTAAATAGCTCACGTTACTGTATTGTGTGAACAGTTAACTTAATTTAATAATTTATGTGGCGTTTTCTTTTGCGGGATGCAAATGTTCCACCAAAACAAGTTCCTTCCCGAGACCATTTTGCAGAAGCACCATCGCTGCATCCGGAACTTGGTGCCGCCCAAGATAATTGTGGTTGGTTTAAAGAAATGCAAACATCCCAGAGCATTTTTTTTCTCCCATCCCAGAATGTAATCTGTGGTGTAGCCTAGATATAGGTCTGGTAAGACTACCTAGCTTTTGCTAAATTATTAGTTGTTTTATTCCTGGTATTGATCCTCTGTTTGGGTGATCTTGATTACTGTAAAACTCAATGCAGCTGCATGTTTCTATCCACCCTTATAGCGTCATAGTCCAGATCTTCTAAGATACTCACAACAGTGTCAGCCTCGTCATAGGAGGAGGTAACATAAGCTTAACAATGCACAACATTAGAGCCCCTAATTGTGGCAACTTTAGGAACTCCAGGAACTTTATCCCCTTTTTCCACCAGAGGAATATCTTAAGTTTGGGTTTCTTGGTCATGTGAAAGCAAACAGAAATGCAGTCAATTTTTTGAAATGCCTTTTACATGTTATTTTGTGGATCATTTGATGGAAAATGGCATAATAGATAATGTTTAAGGCAAATGTTCTTGCAAGCATTGCAAAGGCTCCAATGGTAAATTTGCTTGCATGGCTTGCAACGAGTTACTTTGGGCTAATCATGTTGAAGCAGACTGGAACAGTGTGTCCGTCACATAGCTTTATGACCTAAGATTAGTCCGAAAGCTCAAGTAACCTCTACAAAGCCTGGGACAAGTCCGAGACGAGCAGCCATCCACAAGTACCTCATTGGTTATTTTATTATATTCTGCTCTTGTAGTAAAGAATGGTCACGTTACATTTCCGTCCTACGAATAATCGCTCAGTCTCCCATTCCCTTTTATTGAAGCCAGCACTATGGACAAACTCAAGCATGCGTTTCCTACTTTGATGTGATCTCCAGGACTCACAGATAAGCATTGATACATTTTTATATATAATTTATGTTAATTTATGTTTTATCACCATTTTAGTACATCATCACACTACCAGACTACAAATTGTAGCTCTCATACACAAATTGTGGATATGATTTATTTAAAAGCTGCACCTAAAAATGTATATACTTTTGTCTTGTTTGGCACACTTGTTGGCATAATGTGGTGTTTTGCTTGCGAAGAACTTGCTCAATTGGCTGAATAGCTGCCAATAAGGCGCCAACTTGCTCCAATTGTGCTATACATACTGTAAAAACGATGGGCGTTGGTCCTCCACAAACACTCAATGGCGTCCAATGGCCTGGTGTGTCAGAGCCTCAGTCTACTCTGATAGATGCTTTGGCTCTGTAATCCTCCTCAGACAATGGTGGATGTGAGAATAGAAGAGGGGTTAAGCCCTGTAGGTCTTTCTGTTACCATGTGTTCAGACATTTAAATGCACACAGAGAAGGCGGTCTCTTGCCACTTCTGTAGATATATACATATTCATCACAGATTGTCAACCGTTTTCTGCTGCATGTTCATTTCCTGTGGGAATTGACATATAAACCGCATATATCACTTTTCTCAACTCCCTGGTGTTGTACCACTTGTTGCGCCTATACACCTTTTTACCTTCACCGCATTAGTGCCTCTTTGTGTAGCAAGGGTTAAATGGAAAGGACTCTTCTCTCTTTGCAGCTGCATGTGAACACACTTTAATATACTTAAAAGTCCATCCATCCTGACACTTGGTCAAGTGAATCCTTGTTTAGGTGCATGTGTCACACATACTAACATTGTATCATAACTAACTACTATGCGATCGTCTCCTGAAATATCCTCAGTCTCTTTGCTGACATAGACAGAGTAACTGACATTCCTGAACACCTTGGTTCATGGAAGTGTCAGAGAAGGTTAGAATATAACATATCCCAGCTTCAACCTTTCAGTTGATTTAGACGAAGATATAGTAATCTGCTGTATGCTGACAGCTTTCATGCCGTAAAGATAACTGGGCTCAGTAATGATGTAGCCCACTAAGTTGGGAGGACAAGAGTGGGGGTCAGAGAATGACCACAATGAGGAAGCTCCCCTGGACACGTGGGCTGCGTTGGACGGCTGCTGGTACACATTCCACCAACCGAGGGGTCATGAGAGCAGATTCCACAGTGCCTGTCTGAGGGGGAGAGGCTGAGTTGGTCCATCCTCTTTTCAGGCCCTGACGGCAGCTGCTCCGCCTGGCTTGGGCGCAACAGTGACCTCACACCCCAGAGATATTTTTAAGGGTGCCAGTCAGCAGGGAGATGAGTTCTGAGTAGGTAGGTGAAGAGGCTCAGCGAGCTCAGTATTGAGACGCCTGTACAATGGTTGTGAAGTCAAAGGAAGGTACTACATTCATGTAAGAAAAGTTATCTGCTCGCTACAATAGTCAGCCAGGTTTGGGAGCTCCTTCTGGGATATGATCCAGTAGACGGCCTGTTTTGCAATGCTGAGGCATTGCCCTTTTCCCCGTTTCTCGTCTGGTGCTCGGAGAAAGATGCCAAATGTTGCCTTTGGGAAAGAGAAAACTTCGTCCCACGTCCCGCTGGAGAACCAGCCACTCGACCGGGCAGACCCCAAGGACGTTGCCAAGGAACCCCCTCAGAAAGTACTCAAGATATTTAGCATCAACATCATTGCTCAGAGTTTCTGTCGCAGGCGGGTGAGTATTGTACGTATTAGGCCCGTCATACAGGTTGGGTTTGGTTGAGCCACAGAACACACAAATGTCAAAGGTCATCTCTCACCCCTCTCCCGTAAGAAGTTGTTGTTGTTTGTGCTGTTTTATCAAAGTGTCAAATCAAAATTGAAGCTACTTGACTACTTTTATTTCATGTTTTGTCAGCACAGTGAAACGTTCACTTTTACACAACAGTTAATGAACCTTTGTCAGTTCTGCTGAATTTTAAAATCCGTCAAATTAACGTAAAGTCACCCGCCAATAAACAAATTAGCAGAATATCTTCTTTTTTTAATGATGCCATGTTTGAATTTAAGACTGAACTTAAGACACTTGTGATAATGTAAGATGTATTTGTCCTTTTGTCAGACGTACTTCATTCGTTTCCGCACGGCCACAGATACAAAGGTTTGCGTGCCACGGCTCCACCAATCGCAGAAGATGGGTACCTTAAAAAGGCCGACGCCAATGAGCCTATTTTTAGGTCACATTTTTAGATGAAGATATATCATATGTGTGTGTGCAATAATTAGACAGACAATAGGAAAAATACATTCTTCAGTTACAGTTTATGGAGTGATTTAAATTAAGTAAAATTAGATTTTTTATTATGTCATGTAATTAATATCTAATATTCAGATTAATAAATCATTTGGTATAGGATTTTAATATACTGAAATTTGTTTGTCTTAAAATGTATAACAAATTAAGTAAATAGCCTATATCTGTCTCATCCATAGTGGCCAGTGAAGGAGTTCTGAGCGTTTGACCGGTGGTAATTTACCATAAATCACTTGTTTACGCCTACTTTTGCCCATTGGGGGTTTTGTTGTCTTAAGTGGGAGGTACTGTATGTTTGCATTTATAACTTTATAAAAGAGCAAGTTGAAAGTTGAAGCAGTTCCAAAACATCAGTGCTCTTTAACTATGACATTAGTAATTTCTTCCTCTTTTGCAGCAAATTAGGTTGACCGTTAGGAGCTGTAACAGTAACACTACTTTTAACTCTTATGTCAAGTAAGATGCTTTGCGAACGAACCCAGGACAATGTTTGAAAAGACTAAATCACTCTAAATGACTAATCTCTCCATGTTTTGTCACTGGCAGTATTAAAGTTCAAACATCAAGAGATTATAGCTAATCAGGACACAGTCACATAATTGTTCAACCTTTACATTTGATTTGATATTAAAATGTAGATATATTATAGATTATTTATTATATAGATCTACATATACCAGATTTAATTTAATTATTTTTAATTACATATAGAGCTTATGTCACTCCCTAGTTTTTTGTAAATTGTAGATATGAAAAAAATGAATTGTCTCAAAATGTAAAAAATAAAATCCCACATACAAAAAAATAGATGAACCCACATAGCTGCATTTAAACTGAGTTACAGTGGTGCCAACATTGTTTCCTTAATGTCATGAGCGATAGAAAGATAGGGAGTTAAAAATATCAACCTCTAGTCTGTTAGAAAACAATTGTAGATAGACGAGGTAGTGAGGACAAATGTTGTGAAATATCAGACTAAAATAGAAATAAGGGTAGATGGCACAATGACAGGGGAGTGTCAGCTTGTCCCTTTTCCTTTCTTGGTTTTAATCTTGGATCAAAGCTAGCTGCTGTGTTGACCAGCTTTTTGAGACAAAGGGTGTGTTACAGTGATTTAGTTTTAATTAGTGCTGTTTATACAGTAGTTAAAAAGTAGGTTCAAAAGATGAGCTGAGAGACCGCAGCAGGAGGTTCCTTTAGTTAACACAGCCACGGGCTTAAAAAATATCCAGTCAAATCTTTGTTGCGAGGCAGAGGGAGTCTGTGTGTTACACCTCCTTTGACATTAAGATGTTTTGTATCATCCCTGATTACATCTCCACATATAGTCTGTATAATTTTACATGTTGCAGTTATACCTATACGATAAAAGACATATTGTCTTTACTTCCAAGATTTGTCTCATATTGTGCTTTTTGGCTTTTCCCATTTCCTTTATTGTGTTATATATCTTTTTGTGCACATTTTAGGTGTACAAAGTGAAAAAGCCCAAAGTCCACCCCAAAGGGACTTACCATCTTCCAGAGAAAACACTGTTCACAAACTACTCCAAACCGCTCTATTATAGTCCAGCCTTTACTTCATGACGAACGTGCGTCACTTTGTAACACACGTTGTAACACACGTTGTAATATTCGCCTAGCTGCTAGCATGGAACGCCCTCAGACTAGCTATTAGTACTTACTGCGCATGTGTGACTCCCAATAAAGATAGGAACAGAAGTGATGAAAATTGGCATAATATGAGCACTTTAAGAACAAATACCTGCAAGAATAATGGCATTCCCTTCAGCCTCAGCTGTGCTTCAGCTGAGCCTCAAGCATGGGCGCTGTAAACTCTTGGTTTTGTTTATGTATAAGGTAAAAAAAAAAAAATAAAAAAAAATGACAGCTGAGACACCGACTCATTTTTCATACGCTGAATTATGTTTCAAATGTTAATATTTGGTTTGACTGTTACACAAGAAAGAACTGTTAAAAGCATAGTGGGGATTATGCCTTGAGTTGAATTGTTAAACTCTGTCATATGTATGCCAGTGGATAGGCATCTGTGTTGGTGCTCAGGAACTTTACTTTTGATCTTTTGCTTTTGTTGTTTAAAAAGGCCAGTATATCAGGAAGCTCTAAACTAAAGAAAAGGAACTTGAGTTTTTAAGGTTGTTTATGAAGTCTGTTTTGTTGGATGAACTTAATGGAAGGTCCCACAAGGCCAGATCATGGGGTTTTTGCTCCATGCAGAGCAGGAAGCCACGTAGGCTCTGCTCTGCATGTGGCAGCTGTCTCCAGTGAATGGCATAGCTGGGATTTCCCAGGGTCCCTGCGGTATTGGTACCAACTTAAGTCGCTTGAAACTGTCTTCAAAAGGAACCGACTATACTGTTAAATACAAATTGTGTATGCTTCAACTTTCTATTTTGTAGCTTGTATTGTCTACTTTTTATGTCCTCTTTTATCTCTCTCTCTCTCTCTCTCTTGGACGTGGACATGGGAGCTTTCTATCAGGCAGTGTTGATTCTTGTATCTATGTCTTGTATCGTCAAGTGAGATCTACACCGACCCTAAAACGTCTCCTACTGTACTGATAAAGATAGTCCTAGCTTAAATTTCCAATTAAAACGTGACCAGGAGAAGCCACACTGTATTTCCGGGAGCCAGAATGGGCATCCAGCTGTTGCAGGAGATAGCGATCAAGATATAGAACATTAACAGCAGGACATTTTAGTTGTGGTATTGCTTTTCTCACCCACCACACCCTGCACTGCAGGCCTGTTGAGTAAGGTGATCTGGACTTGCCCAAAGCAGCTATGTCTGTATCAACAACTATCAGCAAGATGCATATGCTGTTTGAGCAGGTGTTGTGGGTGTGTGGCAACTTTCTTTAGCGAGTTTGAATTACAGCCACAGGGTTTCCTGTGGTTTTGTCTACAGACGCGTTAATTAGAGCCACACATCTGCTGTACTTTTTCGTTTTTTGCTCTTTTTATATATTGTTTGCTTCATTTGTTGGCCTTTCTCAGTCTGTCGCACATGTGTTGGCCCTGGTCTGAGACGCATATATATCCATCGAGGGACTCTTCTCGCATGCGTTTCCCCTGTTACTACAGTTTCTAACTCAACTGGTTAATTAAGACAGAATTCCATTTAAAACAATATTAAACTAATGTGTGAGCTGAAAGCAGAACAGTTAATTATTAAGTTTTTATGCATATGTTTCTTAATTATGAATCATCGCGACATCTGTCACTATTTGAATGTGCCGGGTTTTTTTTTTACCATCTATTTTTGAGAACATGCCTGGATACACCGAGGACATTCGTATTCACTTTCAATTTGAGTTGTCTGTCCCTGTCCGTTATGTGACAACCAGGGTGACATGATACGGTTCCTGTTCCTGCTACTACCGAGTCAGATGGTCTTAATAGCGGCTCAAGTGTTGGTTGTCTTTACTATTCATATTTCAAAACCAACTGTTTTCCATCAACCACACCTTGACATCACCTCAGCTTATTCAATGTTTGGATTGTGCTTAGTTTTTTCTGTTGTTTTTTTTGCTGTTCTTCTTTTGTCTCATAGTTTTAGTTGTTTAGCAGAAATGCAACCTGTTGAGACAACCTGTCACTGTTCTGTGATTATCTCTGCACATTTGTAAGTACTACAATGATGCATGTGAGTAACAGGGTTGAGTAGCTTGTCAAATTTAAATAACAAAACAGTGTTCTCCTATCAGTAAAATGAGGAATTACTATTAGCTGAAAATACAATTTCACAGGCAGCACACATTATTATTATTTTTTTAAGTATTATCTTTTTGGGGATTTTAGGCCTTTATTTATACAGGACAGACGAAGACATGAAAGGGGATAGAGAGGGGGAATGACATGCAGCAAAGGGCCGCAGGGCGGAGTCGAACCCGCGGTCGCTGCATCAAGGAGTACACCCCTAAATATATGGGCGCCTGCTCTACCAGATGAGCGACCTAGGCACCCAGGCAGCACACATTTTAAAGGTTGGTACAATGGGGAAACAGGAAACCCACTGTGCTTAAAATGAAAAATAGCCAAAGCAGGATCACTAACAGCAACCACCACAGGAAACATAGATATGTGAAACAAGCACCTTATTAAAATACTAAGTCTCTTAACATCAGCAATGCAGATTTGTATGTGCTCTTTATTAAGCACCATTAAATGTAAGTAAATGAATCTCCTCTGTGTCTCAGTAACAGTAAATTTATTTTAAACTACCTCACTCCCTCATTCATTAGCAGTCAGTGTTTCACTTTAGATAAGCTTGCTGCCCTGGAGGAGCAGCTGCCTTTACTAATGTTGGTCTCTGTAGATAAGTGTTGTAAAGAAAGTGAGGCTCTCCTGACAGTATCATGCTGCTTGACAAACTTTTTTACTGTTTACCTTTTAACTGTTTCCCTCTGTTTTTGGATAGCCAAATGTAGAATATTGGGTTTGAAAGCACAAGAATCTAATTGATCTTTTGAATTTTTTTTTTTAACTTTTTATTTCTCTTCTTCCATTACTGATGCAATATATTGAAACACACTGGAGTGAAGTTGAAGTGAGATTTAGTTTGGTTTGGTGTATGACTGTGTATATAGTATATATAACTATATACTATATAAAGTGTATATAGTTTTCTATTTTTGTCTTACGTTATCTCTGAAAAACCAGAAAATAATTGCTTTTTTTCTCTACCATGTAAGAGAAGCAGCGAGACATTGACTATCATGAAAATGGGGTTGTAATTATTATTTTGTTGCTTTTTGAATAGTGGGTAATAGTGGATAAGCATTAGATAAGTTTATTAGTCAAATCTATTTTGATAATCAATTTAGTGATATTTGAAGTGGCCACCATTCTCTCGTTGCAACTTCTCAGTTGTGAGCTTTGAGGTTTTATTTGTTCTATGTGACGGCAAACTAAATATCTTTGGTTTTTACAGCGTTAGTTGGAAATACAAGACATTTGAAGACAGAAATTGTGATTGTGGGAAATTGTTATCACAATGTTCACTATAATAATACAATTATAGTTGGCTGCAGCCCCAGCCCTAGTATCTGCTGTGGTATGTTCATGTTTTAAGTCATTAAACTTTCTTTGCTTGCAACAAAGAGTCATCCCATGATATTACCTTGCTGCATTTGACCCAATTTGTTGAGCACATGCAGACTGCTGGCATTAGTAAATGATTGCTAGATGGCTGATTTTGTCCACAGGACTTGAAGCCTTTCTCTGTGTCCTGAAGTAAGGACCACACCACAGTACACTGCAGGAGGTTGGATTCCATTGGCCTTCAGCTCCAAATAACACAGAGGGGAGGAAGGCCTCTGCCATTGGCTATTCTGAGAAGCAGTCCCATTCCAGGGAGCACACAGATCCAGTCAGCTAGCTCCAAAACGCGCAGATCAGCCAAACAGTTTTGTTTACCCTCGAGTTCAATCGAGACTCATAACTATGGCACCCAAAAAATGGGATTATTTTATTAAAAGATACGCTGCTTTGATTGGAATCTATCTAGCGATGCCTTTTTAATATATTATTGGGAAATGCGATACATAAAAAAAAATATTGTGATAACCTTCTGACTATCTAAATAAAGCTTTTCTATAGTCAGTAGTCGTCAAATTGTCAAATTGGTCTTTGCATTTTGACATTGCACATGATTGGTGAACTTAAGCCTGATCTAAATACCTCTTGAGTTCAAGCTGGGGGTGTATAGTGTTGTGTAGTGTTGTGCTTTACGTTCAGAGCATACTGGATAGCGATGTGCTCCCACCTGCCACAGGGCTGCATGAAGGCACTGACATTTCCCACGCTTTTGGATACTCGAGGAGCTGAGAAAGTATACACGCTTTCTTTAGGGAGGTGTCACAGCCCTTTTTAAATGAAGATGTGAAGCAAAGTGAAACTTATTAAACACATGCATACAAACACTTGCATTACTCAAGTTAAATTATTCATCTCAGTTGTCCTGCATGGCACACACATTTAGCTACATAATTCAACATTATTGGACACATTCAATAGAACTGAATCTGAAACGACCACCTGGGTAACCGGCTTTTGAGCATTTCAATTCTTTTTTAGTTTGTTTTTGTGAAAACCCGTTGTTTATTTTTTCTTTACCTCCTGCAATTAATATGCTGAGGTCTTCTTTTAACAATGAAACACTTTTCTCTAAATAAAAAGTGCAACCCTCCTGTGACAGTGACCACGCTCAGGCTGCTCTGAGATGTTCCAAATATTTGCACACCACACCTTTCTAAACTGTCAAACCTTTCTTTTCCCCACAAAACAAAATTCAATGGACCGTTCTCCCATGGTTCACACTGCAGTCATTCAAACAGAACCAATATAGCGTGATCTCACTTGGGTGGCAAGCTAGCAGGTGAGTCCTCAGAGTTCTGGGCCGTCCACACATATGGACTCCAAAGCTGGGACAGTGATAGGCATTGTGAATGGCCTGTAAAGCACTAGACTCTCATATGAAATCTGATAATTGCAAGCGCCATACTAGTTTTGAAACAGTTGCATGTATGTCAATTGATTGGCACATTGAGTCGTTTGATTGTTTGTAGTACTTGTTTGTAATACACGATGATGTGCAATGATTTGAATTTTGGTACATCTGAATCAAAATCTGATGATGGTTGGTATGTTGTTTGTTTATGTTGCCAGAAACGGTAAAATGTGATCAAATTACTCCCACACAGTCCCGATATAGCAGAATAGTTGAGTTGAGTTTTTGAGCAATTGGCTGCTCCGCCCGACTTAGCTGTGATTTCTCTCCAGAAATGTGAGCCGTGAATCACTCTGTGCGGTCCTTTTCCCCCTGTCTTTGTGTCAGCATTTCAGAGTGCTGACCTTCATCAAGCCACTCCTGTGCCTTTCACAGTGTCCTGCTCGCTATAATCTGGTCATCAGTGAAGATAGCCTGTGAATGGATGGCTGACCGGCTGTAACTGATTCGACTGTCTGCATAGTTTGTCTAATCTGTGTATGAACCCTGCTGTCTGAGTCGCACCGTGTGGTCTCCTGCTTTTGATGGGCACTTCTATTGTACTGTAGTGCTGTCTGGACACTTGCTGCAGTCCTTGACTCACATTACTCTTGTAAAATTCAACATTTAATTTTTTCACCTAACCCAATAGGTTTTTAGTTGGTTTATTTAGCTCTTTAGTCAATTAAATGAGTAGTAAATTGACAGAAAATGTATCTACAACTTTTTAAATAATTGTTTAGACTTTGTTTTTTTTGTTGTTTTTTTTAGAACAAATGATAATTTTCTGGTTGCAGCTTCTCCGATGTGGATATTTATTTTTTGGGGTAAAGACATTTGAAGACATCATCGTGGACACTGGGAAACCCTGATGGGCATTTGTCATTCATTTTCTGTCATTTTCTAAACAAACGATTAATTGAGAAAATAGTTGGCAGGTTAATCGATAATAAATAATATTTGCAGCCCTTCTCAAGAAGTAGGACAATTTTCTAGTATATCCGATTCTTCATCTGACATTGATTAGCAGCATGTACAGTGTGAGAGATGATGGATGACTGCCAGGTTGAGGCCATGACATCCATATTTATAATTTGTGCAGTTTATAAATGACCTTGGCTCTGGTGTACTGTACCTTCAGGTCTGACAAGTAAGGCTGTGTTCAGAGCAAAAATAGCACTCTGTGTTAAAAAACCACAAGGGGCTGCGTTACCACAGGTACCGATGAGAAAATGAAATATGATCCAGATGGTTTAGTTTGAGGAGTACATCGATGCCTTTGAAGGCTTAACACATGCCAAAACACTGCACAGGGGTTTATAATACTATGAGGCAGAATTACTCAACTCTGGAAACTTATCATGGCGGCGGTCATTTGATCCTCGGTCATGATGTTCTCAAGATAAACGGAAGATTATATACAGTATTTGATTGACTAATGCAGTGTGCTGCCGGACAGTGGGGCATTGCGTTGTTTTTTTTTTTTTGCCGCAGTACCAACTCGTAGGGCTCATTGAAATGAATGGGGAAGCAGTGCTGTCGTCAGTCTGAACGCAGCCAAACACGTACTCCCCAGATTCTTACTTTTCTTTTTACTCTCTGCCAACACGGCATGAAAACCTTCAAAATTGTTAGTTAAACATGCTGTTTGATTAAATTAGTCTTGCTGCAGCATTCACCGCGTTTTATTATTCAAAACATCAAGGCATTGTTGCTGTGAGGAGGTGGATGCATTCACTGTAAATGTGCTCCTGCTTAAGTAAATTTGGCCAAAAGATACATCAACTAATAACAGGATCTTGAGAGAGTAGATGTGTTAAGAATAATGCATGAATGCCAGCCGCCTTATAGCATCATACTGTATTGTAACATTTAATTAGAGGAATTTCTTTGCCGCAGTTGCTGGAATGGTTAAAGCTTTCTTCCTCCAAGAGTTCATACTTTTGAGAGTTTCATCTCCATCAATGGATAGCAAAGAATTATCAGCAATCCTTCTGGGCTGCACAGAAATATGTCTTTCTAGTCTTTCAAGGACATACCTTTCCTTTGTGTCATTAACGCTACAACGATGTGGAAATTATAGCTCCCTTTCATTTGCCCTCTGTGGGTATAGAACAGAAGGAGGATGACTGCATGCCTGGCAGAATATTGACTCACTGTTCATAAAACTCATGCTTTGCCTACCCGTTTTATCAATTTCATCATTCTCCCGTCCTACTTCTGCTGTCTTTTCTTTCACTTATTGATTCATTGAAATTTCCCTCCCATCAGAAGAGATGACTTCTGGTCTTATCTCCGACGAGCAGGATCAACACCCGCCCTCCTCACACTGGATGGGCAGCTTTTTGTCCCGACTAAATTGAGTCGCAGTACAGATAACTCCCTCTGACTGAGAACAACACATACTGTTTCGATGATTCATTTTGCAACTGTAACTTTCTAAAAAGGCGGCATTGTAAGGTGCAGATTACTCATTTATGAACAACCGTTACAGTCATGTGAAAAAAATTAGGACACCCATGCTAAAGTTGACTAAAAAGAGGAATTAAAAAAAACATCTTTTGGAAATTGATCTTAATGCCTTAATTAAAAAAGAGGAAAAATCCGACCTTTTAAGGACACCAATTTTGTTTGTGAATGAATAATATATTGTAAATAAATAAATGTTCTTTCTTAAAATACAGGGGGCATAAGTAAGTACACCCCTATGTTAAATTCCCATAGAGGCAGGCAGATTTTTATTTTTAAAGGCCAGTTATTTCATGGATCCAGGATACTATGCATCCTGATAAAGTTCCCCACGTCATCACATACCCTTCACCATACCTAGAGATTGCCATGGTTTTATTTCAGTTAGCCTAGTAGCTGGTTTGATTTGCATTCAGGGATGATTTTATGGAAAGTACCCCATGCCAATCTCTAGGTATGGTGAAGGGTATGTGATGATATGGGGCTATTTTAATTCCAAAGGCCAAGGGAACTTTATCAGGATGCATAGTATCCTGGATCCATGAAATAACTGGCCTTTAAAAATAAGGCGCTGATCTGCCTGCCTCTATGGGAATTTAACATAGGGGTGTACTTACTTATGCCCCCTGTATTTTAAGGAAGAACATTTATTTATTTATGATACATTATTCATTCACAAAGAAAATTGGTGTCCTTAAAGGTTGGATTGTCACTTCAAAGTCTGTAAAGCATGGGAAGGAAATACTACAAATTCCTTTCTATATTGTACTAATTTGAAATGCATTTTAATATGCACTACTACAAAATACAGATACAAAAAGATAACATGGCATGGTGCATGCAAAATGAATTAGGTGTGCAGCCACAAAGGATGTGTGTCCATATTGATAATAAATTAGATGCCAATATGTATTCAAATCCGTGGCACAAAAAGGCTGATAAAGTAGCTCATAACAGACTACTTTGAGATGCTATGCTTCTGAAATGCGTTCACTGGACATTTTAACCGCGGCGGAGACATGGCTGTGGTGCGACAGAGCTGCATCCCGTAGACATCAGTGGTAATCCTTAATTTGCTGATGCTGTATAGCTGCTGTCAAGTAGTTTATTTGTATGAATCAGAACTAAAATGTAACAAAGCAGTCTTTCATATTGGAATAAATCCCCAAATCAAGCCTTAACAGTCTGTTTGAACGGTCCATCTTGGTCCCTCTGATTTAAAAAAACAAAAAAAAACAAAAACAAAAAAAAACATGAAAAGGCAGTTTTGAGAAAATGTTTGGAATGATTGCGACAATTTTTATTAATTTACAGTATGTTAGAACATTTTAGTTTGATGGTTTCTAGTGTGAATAACTTTTAAATAAATAAGTTAAGAAATATGTGACCATAAAGTGAGTAAAAAGTGAAAAATAAGTGCAGTTTCATTCCTGTGACTTGACGCTTTGGTCTCCTCACAGCATGTTTACCTCTGTGATTTGTGCGTGGGAGTTGTAAGTTTAACATTTTGCTTTCAGAACGACCGCACACTATCACTGCTCTTCACTGTTTCAGCCCTAGTTTGTTCCTTTTAAGCCAAACAAAGAAATTGCTTTTACTTTTCAGCGGTTTGTGCTCTCAAGGCTTGGTGCTAATAGCATTTCAGCTGATGCCGGTCTGTACAAATGTTTCAAGAGACTGCGGAAGAAAAGTTGATTTCTATGAACCAAAAGTGAATTGGTTCATCACCTTCACATTACATCAGTCACTCACAACATCACCTTTTATTCCAGATCTGTGAATCCCACCCCCCAGTAGTCCTTGCAAGTCGGCCTCACAGAAGTCCAAACATTTCATCTTTTTCTGTTCCATGCAAGCTTTAGAGTAGGTTCAAAAGGATTCGCTTGGTATAAATCTTTTATGATTTTTATTTTTATTTATTTATTTATTTTTTTAATAACTGTATAGGTTATTGTAATCCTGCTCTCTTCCTTAATCACATACCTCATTACTCATTCCTCTGCATCTTCCTTCCATTGATTGAAGCTCTTCCATCCCCAGTTGTGGTGCTTTTAATATTCAGTTTACAGGTTGAAGGATCAGATGTAGCTTTTTGCTGTGAAAACTCGCCAAGCATATCCAAAGATACGTACAAACTGACGTGCCCGATGGTTTGTTACACAGAACCATCTGAAAAGCCGTCGTTTGAAACCGTTTAAAGGGGTGATAGAATGCAAAACCGATTTTACCTTGTCATAGTTGAATAACGACAGTTCGGTGGGTAAATAGGACATACATAGAAACTCAAAATCCCATTGATACCCCTATCCTCTGCAAATCTCACATTTTGAAACTGCCGCTGAAAACGGGCGAATCTCAACAAAGCTGGAAGCTGACGTAAGCATCCCAACTCCTAGTCTTTGTCACGCCCCAACATTTGTATCGGCTACACCACTGACCTGAGGTCAGCTTAGTCTTCTGAATCTAGCTAGGTCACGCAGATCTCCAGAGGTCCGCTATTAAATTACTAAATTTACTTCTGAGACTTTTTTATGCGAGAAATCAACTATGTAGAGGTCAAATATGGTCCGTTTTACGAAAATTGATGGCTAATTGCAAATTTTGTCCGACTGTGTGTCGCAGTTCAGCAGGAGCTCAGCAGGCTAGGTGACAGCGGCCGGTGCTGCCTCGCCGCCCGGTGTGTCCTACTTCATAGACTCCAGCTCGCTGTGAGCTAGCTGGATTTCCGTCACGAAGGGAAGCCCGCTGTGCTCCATACCCGCGCAAAGTCACCGGTTCTGGGTTACTGGACTACAAAATGCAGAGGCCCTGATGGAGCTCCAGGGCCTGCAGCTAGCTGTGATTCATAGGATTGAAGGGACAGTAGCAGCTAACGAAATCCCTAATGTTCACAAAAATGCATTAAATTGAAATCGGACACCATAGTTAGCTTTATAAGACCTTGGGGTAGATGTTATATAAGTGGCGTGACGAAATTCAAACTGTAAATATACTTTAATTATGCCGAAAGTGAAGCTAACTAGCCGCAATCTGTAAACATAGGATTGAAGGGACAGTCGCAGCTAACGAAACCCCTAATGTTCACAAAAATTCATTCAAGACCTTGGGGTACATGTTATGTAAGTGGCGTGACAAAATTCAAACTGTAAATATACGAAAGTTATGCCGAAAGTGTAGCAACGATCTTTTCCCAAAGGTTAAATGGGACACATAGCCTAGCATGCAGCTCCGGAGCTCCGCGGAGCCCCGAGCCCCGGTCGTCCAGTAACAGAGAAACGGTGACTTTCACTGGGTATGGAGGTTGCCGCTTTCTCGTCAGACTGTGTGGAGCTCCTAAAGTCCGACACGTCTTACTAAATTTGCAATTAGCCATCAATTTTCGTACAACGGCCCATATTTGAGCTTTATAGAGTTTATTTCTCGCTTAAAAAAATCTCAGAAGTGAATTTAATAACGAAATAGCCCGACAAACAATGTATACCTTTGCAGTGTCTGAAATATGAGACCTGCTGTCTCGTCTCCAATGTGTTTGTATCTGGTTCGCTCAAACCAATCAGCGCGCAGCTCATCTAAATATTCATGAGCATACCATATTTGGAAGAAAAGCTCTTGTTCCAAATAGAGCCATATTCACAGGGTAGTTAAGGGCCTAGTAAAATAGCATTCTGGCAATTTTCAGCCCAACCAATGTTACATACCCTATTAGGAGACCTTAAGGAACCGCGTACAATACCCAATATAATCATTCTATCACCCCTTTAAAAATACCGAAAAAATACTTGGCAGGTGATTGGTTGAAGCATCTGTCTATGACCGTCTATCACGGGCTAACTTTAACCAATCAGATCAACATACCATACTCTTGCCGAAGCCAATCAGGAGAAGTGCGAAAATAGCTTTTCCATTGAGAAAAGCCTTCAGTGCCGTTCCTTGAAGATATACTCTCCAGTTGTGATCTAACTGATGCTACTGCAGCATTTGCGCTAACCTCTTCAGAGTCTGTCCCAGCTCATATCAGGAGACACCAAGGACAGGTCGCCCGTCCACCACAGGGCTCATATTTGATTTAATAAATGACAACATCACGTTGTTTTAGTAGAGAGTGATTTATAGCACACACTCCTCCTTGAACCTGCTCATAACACACTCATCTACTCATGCTGATGCCCTTTACCTCTATTAAAGAGTCTTTCACTAATAGAAATGTGTTTTTCTTTTTTCTTTTTTTATGTCCTGTTCTGTTACGCAACGCTTTGAACACACAGGTAAGAAAAACCTCATCTTTTGATTATGTAGCACTTATTATTTCCTCATCTTTATCTATAGCATTAGTTCCATCATTTTACATACAACGGAGAAACGCTGATCATAATCCCACTGTGCTCTTCACTGGTGCTTGAAGTGTTTTGACTGCAACAACTCAAAATGCTGTTTTGTTACCTCTAGGGGGCAGCATGAACTAAAGGTTCAATGTTTTACTGAGGCAGTAGAAAGCTCAGTGCCTGGACCTTCCCCATGATAATATACAGCTAAGAGGGGTTGTGCATTACAACTATGTCTGTATTTGCACCATGTGTGTTTAATGTATCTTGCTTTGACAGTGTTGTAGGCTTCATGTTGTTTGCTGCAGTTTTAGTATCAGCAGTGGTCTTGTAGCTCTCTGTTGTCATGCTTCAGTTTTGTGAAATCACGGATGCCAAGTTTTCCATTCACACTGTCTACCTCTTGCAGAAATTAGTATTTATAAACAGTTCCTGTGTCGCTCAGACACGCATCTGCTGTTTTTCAAGCACCAACTCTCCCCTCCTCACTATGCAGACACTCCCGGCTAAGAGCTTCAATAAATGTTCAGGTTGTTATGGCGACTACGAGTGCAGCACTCAATACTACATTAAGAGTCTGAAGAAGCTCTTACACTGTTGCACATTTTTTTTAGGTTTAATGTGACAGGATTGTACAGAAAATTCTTGGGAATCAATTCCAAAAAAGGTCTCTGCTAAAAGATCAAAAGATTTTGATAAAGTTTTCGTTTGAGAAACAAATAAAAATACCAGCAGTCTATTCAGTTTTATCGTTTAAATTGATGCTTTGCTACCTGTTTAAGAGTAAATATGTCTTAATAGAATTATTGTGACTAGTCTGAAAAACAGATGATAAATTAGTTTTCATTATCACAGTAATGCATGTTGCATACTTGTTTTTCAAAATACTAGGTCAACTTGTAATAGCTGTTTCATAACTGGCCCATCCAAACACACAGGTACTTTGGACTGAAGGGCCGCACCATTATCAGTCTACAATGGTCTGCAATCTGCAAATCATTTTCCCTGGCATAATATTCTTTGTTTAATGAAATGTTGTTATAGTGTTTGGCCTTCAGTCCCTTTTCTGGGGTCTGGAGGTGGAATTGCTCATCTATCAGCCTTGGGTGTGCTAGAGTTTGATGGGGTGCAAGTCAGCAGATGCAAAGTGGCTGCCAGTATCACAACTGGGCACGGCATGAAGTGGCGCAGGGATAATTGAGGACATTGTGCAGCATCAGTGCACCCTGACTGTTCCGTGGTAGTGTGGGGTCAAAAGCTGCATCTCTGTTCATCTCTCACTGCATGCTGTAAGTCCAGTCTACCACACAGTGTACCATTTGTGTGGAGTCAGGAGTGTCCCGTTTTATACTTTATATAATGGTTACATAACTTAAAAGAGCATTCAAATAAATACATTGTCACTTATTTTCTCAGACCAAAATTATTCTTTTACAAAGCCAAGGGTTGTGCCAATTAAGTATTGTCTGTGATAAACAAATGCACATTTTCTTCTTATAATAAAATGATAAAATCAAATCATTATTTGAAGCTTAAGTGGTAATACAGGAAAACCATTGCTAATTTGTCTTGTGATGGGGGACATTCAATTGTCCAGGTTCCAGGCATCTTATTTAGGGCTCATTATTTGTGTTTATTTGTAATGAAAATCCAGGAATTAATCACTCTTCATTTTTAATATTGAAATGGACATGGAAATCCGTAATTGGACACAAATGCAGTTTAATTAGCATTTTTATATTTGCAGTTGACATATTTCAGTTCTGCCAGGCGTCTACAAGTATTAAAGGCATTAAAAAAAACAAGTTGCCTCGCAGCACATCTGCATCATGTGGAGGTCACATCAGGCTACAAGGAAAGGCGCGATGTCCCTGTTGATCTAACCTCCTGTCTCATTGTGCATGGATTGCCACTGGAAGAAAAAGTAGCTCCTTTTTAGCCCAGGACAGCTTTGACCTCACATTGAATAAAAGCATTGTCCACGTACAAAAAGTAGGAATCTCATTTCAGTATCTCATATTGATTCTTGTATTCAGCCTGCTGCCTGAGTGGATATGTCAAAGTATAAACACTTTATCTCAGTATGAAGGGAAATTATTTAGCTGCCTGAGGGATAATAATGGTGGAATACCAATTGGAAGGAGTTGTGTGTTAAAGCAGTACTTCAAACGCTCCAGTGTTTTCCGCAGTGCTATCCCCATCTCAGAGTGCTCAGACATTAGACAAGAGGGTGGCATTAAGTGCCGGAGCGAAAAAGTATGTCACCAGTAATCTTTTTGTTGGTGCCAAGACAACATTCAAATTGCGTAATATGTCTTTGTAATGTCAGTCCAAGTGTATTGTACATCAGTGTGCCAATAGCGCCCACAGGTCTTAGATGTGGTTTTGTCAGAAATGTCTTTTCATCTATAAAAAAAAAGTTCATTCTTTTTAGAATTGTCAGTAAAAACTGTACTATTGCACGCAACAATAGTATCGCCTGTCTATTGTTTAAAAAACAAACCACAACAAAAAAAGGATATGTTTTAAATGTAGCTTCTACCATGACCAGAAGTTAACTGGCATTGATTACAGTTTTATTTTACATATAACTTACAGTACTACAAGACCATTGAGCTTAAAATGAAATGAAATGAATCTGCAACTTTTTTGGGTTATTGTCTTATCGATTAATATTTCAAGTCATTTGTAAAGCAAAAATACCAAATATTAAGTTTCAGCTTCTATATTGTGAGGATTTGCTGCTTTTTCTTGTTTTATATCATAGTTAAATAGATATATTTAGGTTTTCAAGTGTTTGTGAGCAATGTAATATTTTCTTGGGCTATAGAAAATTTTTCACTCTTTTGTGACATGTTGTAGAACGAATGGATAGTGTGTTAGAACTGTCTAATGATAATAATCACAAGTTAAAATTCAACTTGGGCAAAAGTCACTCATAACCAGGATAAGTGTTCATGTTTAAAAAACATAGAATGTTTTCCATGTCTCTTTAAAGTATACATTATGCCTTTCATAAAAAGCATGCCATTCCTAGATTTTTAAATTAACCAAAACTAATTACACAAGGCCACAACCAGTGATTCTGCTCCTTTTTCTCTCATTCCCCCAACAGTTTAGCTGTTTGTTTTGCATGGCCAGGAATTGAATATTTACCCTGGTACAGTTCCCAGCAGAATTTCGATTTTGATTAGCAATTCATGGCCTCCTTAAGGCAGTATAACCCAGCAATCAATATTCTCTCCTCTGATGAGTACAGAGGGGGCACATTTTAGGGATTAATTTACTAATACAAAATGAAAACTAAATGATAGGCTTCTCACATAAATGCACACACAAAGATCCACACATGCATGAGCACAGAGCAGCTGGATCTTCTGAGCTTTGTTTCTATCTCCG
Source organism: Sander vitreus (assembly GCF_031162955.1). Classification (NCBI taxonomy): domain Eukaryota; kingdom Metazoa; phylum Chordata; class Actinopteri; order Perciformes; family Percidae; genus Sander; species Sander vitreus. The sequence continues at coordinate 26,062,129 of NC_135856.1, read as the reverse complement.
CTGCAGTGTGTCAGCAGCCTGTTACTTTACTGTGATAGATGACAATGAAAGGGATTCCATGGCTACATTAGATTTTCCAGCTACGTCACCTAACTGGCCAGCAACATCCGCAGCCTTTCATTTAAACAGAACTCTGATATAATTAGCACAACCTCATTACTCTGCTCGTTACCCCTCCCACTTGTTAACCATTAGTCCAGTGGAAAAACACAACCACGTTGGGGACAGACTTCAAGTTTAGCCAAATAAAAGTTACAATTGAATTACACAGAAGCTAACTTTTAGAGGCAGGCATTTCCCGTCCTGAAATGTTGTCCATACAGTATAGCTCTTAGACATGTGAGGTGTATTGGTCTCTTTCCTGGAGCATTTGGTAAAAGAAAAGAAATAAGTCAGCATATGCAAGAAATTGTATAAAGCATGCAGAGGGAACTGCAGTGAAGTCTGATAAATCGACTGAAGTTACTGTATGTCACTTGAGTCAGTGTTGGTTGGAGCTGAAGACAACAAGTTTGAAAATGAAAAACCCCAAGCTGATGGTTAGGGGTTCACCAATCCGATATTAAGATCGGATATCGGTCCCGATATTGACAAAATAGCTGGATCGGGGATCGGAAAAATTAACAGATCCAAGGGCCGATCCAGTTTTGTTAGTTTTTTCCCCCCGTGTGTCGCATGCTGGAAGAGTTGAGTGTACAGATAAATAAGAATTCAATACATTACATCTATGTTGTTTTGTCTTAGTTAGGAAAGTCTGGTGCCTTTAGTCTCTTCCACATGGTGGAAGGAAGGTATAAGGTGGAAGGTATACAGTGTATTATTAATTCAACAACGGTATCGGATCGGTATCGGGTTTCGACAGATACACAAAGCCCAGGAATCGGTATCTGCATCGGGACTGAAAAAGTCAGATCGGTGCATTCCTACTGATGGTGTGGAGAGGTGAAAGAGGAGAGGTTTCCAGACCTCTGTAGCCCGCTCCTCATCTCTGCTTGAGACTAGCGGCTCAAGGCTGCATTAGCTGCCACTAGCATAACACACCCAAATCTCTAGTTCCACATATTCACATAATCCAAGATAATTCTCCCACATACATTACAGTCCAGTTGTAGTGCTTTCCTGAACACCAGAAGGCTGTCATGAAATCCTTTTGAGAAGTTGTCATGCACATTAGATTCAACAAAGTTGATGGAGATGGAGTTGCCCTGGAGTTGCTTAAGGCTCACAGTACCCACATGTGCACTTCATGCTACATCTCCCCTGATCTTCTCAGGGCCTCCCTTAACACCTCCCTTACAACATCAGCAGCTACAGTGGATAAGAGAAAGTGCTGATTTGGTCCGACTGGCCTGTTTTAATTTGTGATGAGCGTGGGAGAGTGGGACCTCACGGGGCCGGCAGAGAGCCTTGTGGCCAGGTTGGGCTGCTGCTCCATCCTCCTAGCCAGCTGTACATGCACCTGCTAAGTCAGCGCCGGCAACCCAGTTCACCTTCATGTTCTCACCACTACTGGGAACAGTAGAATTTGCAAGCTAAGAATTTACCTTTTTTATGCCCAGGGTGATATGAAAATGTCGCTTTTTCTTTGATTTAATATTGGTGAAATCGTTCTTTAATGTATACTCATTTTAGGCCAGTTGTCCTCAGACTTTGGCGTCCAATCTCTTGAGTTAATGTCTGTTTCTGTCTCATTTTGCCAGTATGCAAATTAATGTTTCAATACTTGAAAAATATTTTATAAACTCCAGTGCTGCCAGGCCTTAACAGCATTTTAGATAATTTGTGGACCCGTAACAAACTGTAAAACACTAAAACTACTATGTTGTAAAACCATTTCTGGAGGGTAGGCACACAAGAGATTCAATTTCACAGTATTCGTTTTTATATCATAGCTATTACAAAGGATAAATGTGTTACCTTCCCTCATTGAAAAGGATAGAATTATTTAAAATAAAAACTGCTGAAACATCCGTAATGTTGCTCTCCTCCTATATCACCGGTGATCAGATAAAGAATCCAGCAGACTGTTAAAGTGCAGCAGAGACTTGTGGGCATTTTAAGGGATTCATCAAGTCAGTATAATGTTACTGTATGTTAATTTTAAACCTATCCTAAATTTCACCAAAAACACGCATAACCTGAATGCTACTGTGCGTGTTAAAAGTAATTGCCGAGATATGGATTCACACATAGGCACCACTGCCCTGTGGCAGTTATCCATCGCTATAGTTTAATTTATTTATTTATTTTTTATTTTATTTTTATTTATTATCTATATTTATTCTATTTATGCAAATAGAAGAATGCTGCCTATGTCTGTTTTCCTGGAGCTTTACCATACATAAAGTTGTTTAAAGTCGCAAATATTTACAATACATTATGAAAGCAGGAAGAAAGCTAATTAAGGTAGTTGGTTGTTTTTAAGATGACATTTTGAGGATAGGTGCAAATGTCAGGTGCCCATATGAACAGTGGAACAGGTTTTGCACGCTGTAATATTTCCTCCTGCTGTCCATACTATCCTTAAAGAGATCACTTTCTAAAACAATTTCAATGTAACAGATGGGGGACAAATCCACAGTCCTTTTTGTAAAGAAAAGAAATCTCTTATCTTATTTTGTTTATCTGGAGCTAATATGAGAATTCAGTAGTCTGACAAATAGAAATGGATATCTTTCAAAGTAACAGGCTTTTTAGTACAAATTGTCCTTGTTGTACCACTATCTCTCCACTGTTGCTCAGCAAGGAACAAGAAGAGGGAGAATTGTACTAAAAAGATTATAAATGTAGAACATATTTATGCGATTTGTCTAATGTAGACTGCTGAAGGCTCATATTAGTTTCAGTTTTCATTTTGTCCCCCATCTTCTACCTTGAAATTGCTTTAGGAAGGGATCTCTTTACAGCCAGTATTGACAGAAGGAATCACGACAGCATGCAAAACCTCTCTGCTGGGAACCAGTCAGTGGTTCTCTGTTGTGGTTCTCTTAAGGCAGAGACCCACAGGTTTGCACTGATTTCAGTTGCAGACTGATCTCATGAAGTGGCGTATGTATGACACGCCAATTCGTATGCCATTTTTGGCGTGTTATCAAGACGCATACTCGCTTTTTATTGTGTTTATCAACGCCGTTTGGCCTCCATTGACTTACATTACCTTGCGATCGTGTGTGAATTTACGCTGTAGCAAGTAGTACGAAAGGGTGAAAATCTGCTTAGGGAGGTTGGTTGGGGTGGTGGATGGGTAAAATGCAGGACTTTCACCCAGGAGACCGGGGATTGTGTCCAGCGTGTCACGTTTCCTTCGTGTCCCGCGTTTCCTAAACTCAACCGTCGCTTTCTTCTTTTACTAAACCCAACCCGCGTGTCACGTTTCCTAAACCTAACCGTAGATTTCTTCTTTTCCTAAACCCAAACCGTCCGCTGTATACGGCGGACAAAATGCGTACAGATAACACGCCACTTGGCTTTAGAAAGTGCCGTGTATGTTTATGTGATAACACGCCAAGTGGTGTGTATGTTTACGTCCGCTGTATACAGCGTAGACATACACGCGGATAGCTCAAAATGCGTACAGATAACATGACACTTGGCTTAAGAAAGTGGGCGTGTATGTTTACGCAAAGTCATGATGTCATGTTGTCAGTTGAACTTCAGTGAACTTCAGAGTACTGATTTCTAAGGAGTCTGTTATATAACTGAAAAGAAGGTTCCCATGTGCAGTTTTTCTGTCATAGACCTCAACCTCATCCTTGTAGATGCTTTCAAATATGTTGCACTTCCAGAAAGAATTATTTTACTTTTATAAAGAAAAAGAACACACATTCTTCCAGTGGATATTGTGGAAAATCATTTCCCCATTTAGTGAGTCATTCATCTTCATCCTGATGCACTTCATATGTCTGTGAGCACAATACAGGAGAAACACAGATGATATGGCTATTTCAGAGACTGGCTGGCTGAATGCTTGGTAACAATCCATTTGTTGTAAGCACATCTCTCCTGCATAACAATTAAGCATCATTGTCACTGAGGGCATCAGAGACAGATGGCATGGCCAATACAGGAGGGAAAAGAGAAATTATAGATGTTGTGCTCTTTTCTTTTTTAAAGATGATTGTTTCCAGCCTGTTGGGGCTGTGGCCTGATGATTATGGCATTGTTAGCTGAGCGAGGTGAGTGACAAATTGTGATAATACACATGGCAAGAAATTCCTGGTAAATACCCAGCCCCGCTTTATGATTTTGTGTCACATTTTGAGACAAAATTGGCCTTATTATCGTGAAATTGAAGCCTTCATTATCAGCCACTGCAGTATTCATTACTGAATGGCAAGCCCTGCATCCATTGCCAGAATTGGTTGACTTTAATGGCAAACAAGAGCCTTATCCCCGGATGAGGCCAGAGGCAGCACACTGCAGCCTGGAGGCCAGTGAGAGTGAATACTGTTGCCAGGCAACAGTTTACAGATAGAAGGGGGGGGTGTTCCTCCACTGCTGCCCACACCTCTTCCTGTCCTTCGTCATCGTGGCGTCAGGATTAGATCTGCAACTTGCCTGGCCTTGAATTATCGATTTGATTTCCCCCAAGCATCAACATTTTACTGTGCTGGTCCTACCTGAGACATTGGACATCCGCTGGCACTGACCGCCAGTCTATTTGTAACTACTCAGGGAAAAAATAAAACCAACACTTGCAGCCGTACGAGAGTAAAAAATGAATTCCTCTTGATTTTAGCCATAAAAAACTGACTGTCTTAATGCTGTAGTTTCTTTTATGAAATGAGGACTCTTGAGGATAGAAGAAATGAAGAGATTTCTGTACTTGATGGTGTCTATCCTAATTACTGCATGTATTTTGTTTTCAAAGGGAGGAAAACCACAAGGTGGCAGGCAGAGTTCTTCAGTCTCATCACTTAAATACTTCAAGAATTCCTTTTTCTTTTTTGGGCTCTCTGCAGCCTTGTGTGTTTGCTTGTTGTTGTTCTGGATTTTGGATGCCCGTCTGTGATGGAGCCTTATTTGTTTCCTGAATGTCTAATCTGCCAAGTTCATGCCTTTGGCTACCCACTGAGAAGGGGGTCCTTGTTCTGTGTCTGCCTGGCAATCCCAGTGACTGCTGCTGTCCCCGGCCTCTTGTGCACATTAACATACAGCTGTCCCACAGGATGTAGTGAGATAGACACCCGAAAGCTTCAGAGGGAAGCTGGGCACTCCCTCTCCTCTCCCAGATTCAACTCACAGGCAGCAGCCACAGCAGATGGGCTGTGGAGATTAAACCACTAGGCACATGGCAATCTATTGTGGGCTGCCTATTGTGAAATTTAAAGGTCATCTATAGGGTCAAGGCTGAATTTGTGTGGTGAGCACTGCCTCCCATACATGAACTGTGTTGGTGAAGGTTTTGCTATTGATATACTTTTTGGCTTGTCAGGAATATTGATCAATAGATGGTGTGCTAAGGGTAAGCAAGAGTCAGAGTGTAATTTGCAAGCAGTAGCGCAGGGTGAAATGTTTAGCATCAGCTGCATTACACACATTTTAAACTACAAGTCTTATGATATTCTGTATTCTCCTTTTATTTTCAACTAACGCCATGAAAAGGCAAAAACAACCATGTATCCTACCAACAAGTATTGCCTGTGTATCAAAAGCTTATTATATATTCCATTAGCTTATTCCTCTGTGCTGTACATCACATCAAAACATCAGTCAGCCACACTGTTGCACTGGAGGACATTTTTGTTCATTATGATGAACATGGAAATTTACAGTAAGTTTATTTAGAGTCGATTCAACATACACGTCTTTTTTGACAATAAGAAAAATGCAGAATATCACCAATCTAATTCTTCCATTCTTTTGATAAACTGCCACCATTTTTAGCTTCAAATATGCCCACCTACTCCGTTTAGAACAACCGCACAGATCACTACAGCCCCTGTGGATAAGCTGTCATCATGAAATGAGGAGCAAAACATTAACTGGAGTTGACGGTAAAGGATAGACAGCTGCATCATTTTGACTTGCCTGACATTTAAAATCTTGAAATTGCGGTTGCATTTGACTGAAAGGTCATGAAACATGGCAGGGGAAATAGAAAGTGACTGAAAGTGATGATACACTTTGACTTAAACAGCCTCTGCTCGAGGTTAGCTGAGGGTTCATGAAGGGCGAGTGCAACCCATAAATACAGTACTTTGTCAATTTTAAATTCCATGAAATATATATGTCAGCTACTCCTGAATAAATGAAATATATTACATCAACACCCAATCAAATGTCTGCTTCAATAAATACTTCAAGTGCTGTGTAGATGGGGATGAGGTTTGGATACTCTGGTTGCTGTGCTAGCTCTGTTCACTCTGAGCGGTATTGACCCCATAAGATGTGTCCTACTATTTTTTGAAATACAGACCAATGTGGTTTCTTAGCGGAAAACATTGAAGCCTCCCATGCTGTTGTGGTGTGAGAGTAGTGCAGTGTGTGCTGAGGGATGTCTATTTTGGGGAAGTTGTTCCAACCCCACTTCTAATTTACACTCTTGTGCTCATTTCATTGACTGGCCAGTTGGCTGAGTACGTTCTTTGTTGGCTTAAAGTAAAGGGAAAAGAAGTGACAGCATGACATGTCAACTCAACTAGCTCCATATAAAACAAGAAGTGACAACCATCTACCCAATACAAGCAGTTAAAAGTTCTGTGGTAGACCGAGTTACAACTAGGGTTGGGTACCGAACCCAGTACTTTTACCGGTACCGACCGAATCAAGTCGGTACTACCGAGTATTGGGTCACGTAAAATCACGGTCATGATCACGGTGCTTTTTGCATTACACTTCCTCTGAGACAAGCAGGCACAACGGTGGTTTATATGCCCTGGGGACTGACTGACAGGCTGAGGTTGCAAGGCAACTTTATTTCTACAGCACCTTTCAGCAACAAGGCAATTCAAAGTGCTTTACATGAAACATTTAAAGAGCAGTTAAAAACGGTCATGAAAATAAAACAGGCTAAAAAATAATATACAAATACAAGAATAAAAGTTACAGTGAGTAAGAAATGAATAATTATTCAATTTAATAGGTTGTAGGGACGAGTTTGGGAGGAGAGAGGGAGGGGTTTTATTTTTGTTTTTGTTTAATTTCTGTCAGTGTAAAATATTCTAAATAAATAACATAATGTTCTAAGTTAATAGGTTTGGAATTATTTTTACAACTGAAATAAGTTTTTTGTAATTACAGAGAGAGAGAGAGTACCAAAAAAAGTACCGTTGGGTACTGGGAACCGAATTCCAGGTACCGGTATCGGTAGTGGTATTGGTTCAGATGCGAAAGGTACCCAACCCTAGTTAGAACAGCTCTTTCAGAGTTTTAAAAAGACCGTAGACTGCAGCAGGTCAGGCTTGAAGACTAATATACGTAAAATAAACACTGAGGTGTCACAGGTTCGCACAGCTGTTCAAACATAATGAGTTTAAGCTCTCTAAGGTAATGAAGTCCATGGCAATCTATTATATAGGAAATCATAGAGACCCCATCAAGGCTAATATGTTTAAATGACATCCTATTTTCCATGAAGTCTGGAATCATTCGAGCTGAAGTCTAAGATGAAAGAAATGGCTCTATTTAGTTGCAGTACAGACAATGATAATATAGAAAAATGAATATAGAGAAATAGGGTAAACTATAAATACAGTATTATATTTTAGGTCTTTATCGGTCTATGTTCTCTACAGACACTGACAGTAATCACTGAAGTGGTCGAAACAAGATACTATTAGTACGTAGAACGTAGTTATTACAGACAACTGTTGCTCTGTCATCTCACGAGGCATTGTGTTAAGGCATAACAATCCTGATGCCTATAGCAACACTTAACACAATGTCCCTGCTTGCAGTTTGAACTCAGCACGTTTCATTTAAACAAGGAAGGCGTGTTTACTTTTTGTCATGCCATCTGTTGCTTTGACGCTTGCAGTAGCATTTATAGATGCTGGTTAGCTCCCCCTCAGGCTAGATGTCATTTCAAGGTAGACAGCTCATCAAGATGAATGACAAGTTTTGGAGACTGAAGCAGGACAATTGATGGCTTGAACTAACAATACACTTCCTGCCACAAGGTGAAAATTTGCATTTTATAGCGTGTTATAGCTTGACCTCTATGTTAAATGGACAGATTTTCAAGTTGATACCACACCCCTGACCTTAAACTGAAAATACAGACGGAGTGATTGTTCTTTGTTTTTTTTAGGCAATCTGCAGTCCACTTTGAACAAGTTACCAAGGGAAAATAGTAGCCTTATTTGCTCAGTCCATTTATTTCTCTCAGAACAGGGACACAAAGAAGCTACAACAGCAATGGAGTGTGTAATCAAACTCCACATACTGTTTTAATTCTAATACTAAAATATCTAAACCATTTTACTTTGTGTGAACAATGAAGCCAACAAATGACATTGTGATAGAAAATAATACTACTGTGAAATATATATAGTATATAACCTTTATTTAATCCAGTAATCTCATTGAAATCAAGCTCTCTTTTGCAAGAGAGACCTGAGTTGATCAGAGAAAAATAAAAACAGACATAGACAAACAAAGGCAGTATATGCATACAAAGAACATAAGAAAAGCACATACAGCATCCGGGACAACCACAGACTAGATCACTAAATGTCTTTGAGGTTAAACGTTTAAAATGGCCAGTGGGATGAGACATTCAAGACTTAAAATGCTCTGTTATTGATTCCATTTATAAGGTGCAAATTAGTGGAATGCAGTCTTCCTAAATGTAGTATTTACTCGAGGGGTAACTAGAGTTACACAGGCGTGAGATTTGGTTTGGTGAGCACTGTTATTAAAGTTGAGGAGATATACTAAGGCAGCTTTTGCAGGAGAGCTGTCAAACGATTACATTTGTCTAATGACATGGATTGTGTCTGATGACATTGTCTTACATGGATTCAAGGTTTTCTAAACAAAACATAACATCAAAAGATGGAGCAAATCTGACCTTTCGCGAGTTGGGGAGCGCAATATTCCATGACACATAATAACATTCCATTTGTGTTGACTATTAGGCCTATATGCGAGAGTAGCCTACCTGTGTAATGTCTTGTATCAGAGAAATGTCACACGGTAGGAAAGGCAAAGACATTTCTCCGTTCTCAGCTGAGGTAGACACATTAACGTTACAGCTGCAGTGTTTACCATTGCACATTAGCCTAGCAGCTAACGGAGTTTCCTTCTGTTTATAGCTTTATCCCGATAAAACGGCATGGTTGAATTTCAGCCTGCATGCACGTTTCGTAGCCTAAATCAGAGCGGCTTATATTAGTAGAGAGAGCAACAAGTTATCGAACTGCAGAGTCGCCCTCTCTGCTCTCTGTCTGCTCAGCTGCTGGACGGGCTGCACTCGGGCAGCAACATGTTTAAGCCGATGTTTTTCGGGGGTAACGCCATTCACTTTACCGGTAAAGTATTGACAATAGATAAAGCCACCGTATCTTGAGAAGCTCTAGATTGTTTTATTGTTCACTTTTAACTCAATTTACATCAACTCTGCTATCTCTTTTTCCTCACAGCGGCACTCATACGCTACTCTCTGTTACCGCTCGCTCTCCTTGCGCGACCACACGGGCACTGACGTCACTCACTTAAAGCACCCTGCCATTCTCGCTCTAACTTACGCTACTCTCGTAAGGGGGTTGCGGTATACCGCCCTACCGCGGGAATTTCTTGCTTTTCAACCGCGGTAAGAAAAAATCCATACCGTCCCAGCCCTACTCAAGACACAAACATGCTTTATTCCGATATAAGTCTTGCATTTTTATCTTTAGTTGTCTTCTGTGTGATTTGGGTTATTTAAGAAAAACATTCAGTTTTCGGAAAGTATTGTTGGATATGATGTCTGTGACTTAATTGATATTCAAACAATATCAATCTAATTGTATTTCAAACAATAAAACTTCCATAACGATGTTGGGGGAAACATCACTCTACCTACAAACGTTCTGGTACAGTACTGTATATCAATATCACCTCATACCCAAGACTCGCACTCTGCTGCCTAGTATGTGACTACGCATTGTATTTTCTTGTTGCCAGGGCTCTTGGGGGATTTCTTGTATCTATTATGCATGGCATAATGCACTACACATGAGCAAACAAACCAACAAACTCAAGGCTCTGGAAGGTGCTTTTCCAAATGACCCGATATACTCTTCTTGCCTTATTCACTCTCTGCAAGATAGGAAGTAAGAGAGTGGTGTCCTCTGTGTAGTTCGGTGTGTAGGAGTGCTCTGAGTATGTGTCAGACGCTATATGAGTTGGAGGCAGGGAGGAGGAGAAGACTGCAGCACAGTCTGAATCGAATCAGTGACACATGAGTTTATGCCCTTTTTTTGAGAGTTAAGCAATCAAAAGAAATTTAAAAATATTCACTAAAAGCTTGCTAAAAATTCACCTTAATTTATTTTAACAAGGGCAATGTTAGTTGATCTTCTAATTTATTAGCAACCTATTTAGACAAGTTCTTGTAGCAGAAGTCTTACTTTTAAGGAGTGTTGATGGAAGTATGCCATACTCTTTCCTTTTCACATTAAAATGCATTTCCAGCCATTCAAGATTTCCTTTTGGCAGCAGCTGTGTTTTTCCTCTGTCCTCCGTCTGTCTCCATGTTGCCCAGCATGGGATGTAACTCCTCAGAGACTGCATGCTGCCGACTCTCACAGCCAGACCGATTTCCGTCTCAAGATTCAATTGACAGTGGCTGGGTTGGATCAGTGGGTAGAGCAGGCGCACATATACTGAGAGGTTTATGCCTTGAATCTGACCTGTGACATTTCCTGCATGTCTTCCCCCCCCCTCTCCCCTTTCTCACCTAGCTGTCCTGTCAAATTAAAGGCGAAAAAGCCCAAAATATAATCTTTAACAAAAAAAACAAAATGGACATATGGCAACCACTTATAACCTCTTACCAACGTCTTACCAATTATTACTGCAGACCTAGTTAGTACATTTTTATACTTCTGTTCTGTGCTTTTCCCTGGTGGGGTTTATTAGGTTTGAAGACAAAGCTTTTGCAATAAACTTCCTATTGTAAGGGCTGTTTATCTCATATGTTTAGTAAAGTTTTCTTATGTTAGCCTTATCTATTGTTGAGCTTCTTTTATGAGTTGACTGATATGTTTCACCATATGAAGCCCCATATTTACTGTAGCAGTAGTGTTTAACCTGCCTATTCTCTTAACTCTTCATTATTACATACATTGTCTCTTCTGCCTACTACGTGTGTGTGTGTGTGTGTGTGTGTGTGTGTGTGTTCCAAGGTTCACTGCTCCTCTGCCCTTCCTGAAATGAAACATGTATGACCCTTAACCTTTTGTCATTCCATCTAGCCTTTTAAATCTTGGGAGACACATTTCTCTCGGCATCACTAACATCCATCTAAAGATAGTCTCAGTTTGCTCAGTATTGTGCCTTTACTGTGTTGTAGCATGGCCGGCCTTTTTTCAGAACAATGAGGTCCACTCTTTTCCTCATATACAAATTCCAACCTAGATGACTTTTCTTATTAAGTCGCATTGCCTCAGCCAAAAAGGCTACTTGATCCTCAGTCCTACCATATTAAACATGGTAAATATGATCCCATAGCACAGAACACTTCATGAGCAAAATCACTGCATTACTTATGATCATCTTACTGGTGCATTCTTTCTCCACAAGTAATTTTCAGTTCACCTCAGGCTGTTTTGTTAATAGCTCCATGTCTTCTGTGTTCGCAGTGCATACCACTATTAAGTGTCTGCATTTGTTATTGTGGAGGGATACAAGATACATTTGCCATTTGGGATTGTCTGTATACCACTGTCAAAAACTTGATGGTACCAATAGCAAGCAAATACAGACAAATATGTCCACCTATTCAGGCCATTTGTATTGATGCATTTACCTTTTGGGTTTTAATATCATAGGAATGCATATTTTAAAGTCATGAAAGCCACATTTAATCAAATTCGGTAAACTAATTTATTCATGAAAGCTGCATTTGAATTACGCAATTCAAAAATAGTGGAAGAGTAATTAATTGGCACATTTAATAATAATAATTAAATGTAAAATATGCAATCAACCTGTGCAATTATTCTATCTTTTAATTATGAACAAATATTATTATTTGAAGACGGATTCTTCAAAGCAGCCATAATGTGTTTGTTAATTAATTAATTATTAATTTAAAGATTCAGCTGTTTCAGTGAAAAATCTCTAAAAACCCACTGTACACTACCTGCTCAGATGACAGACAGACACCGATAGCTACTAGCTGGTTAACATAGTGGATCATTTAGCAGCTGAAGAGCCAGATATTTCCCTCAGAAGTTGTTAAAGACCAAAAACAGGGCTAAAACAGAGTGAATATTATATATTATATTATTACATTCGTCAGGTGGACAAAAACATGACTCCAACCTAATGATAATGTTGCTCCATGTCAGCTGGATATGTGAATAAGCAACTGTTAACATGTTTACCATGTTAACATGTCATCACAATAGCCTGTGGTTGGACTTTAGTTTTTTACATTCAGTTAGACTGTACTTGAGTGAAATGTGGTAAAGTCCAGTCGACAGTCAAGACAAGTTGCATTTCTGTTGCATAACGTTGCATCAGTCATCTTCACCAACAAACGCCCAAATACAAAGATGTGTAAACTGCGCCGTCTTTTTTTTTTTTTTTTTTTTATATATATATCTCCTTTGAAATATAGCCATTATGTGAGTCATTTTGTGCCATCAGACATTGCAGTTGATAGCAGTCAAGTCAGGCACTTAAAAAGGTTGCTATCCCCTACTCTGTTGGTGGTCCATCAGAGATAATCATAATCCCAAACACTCTAGACAAGAGCCTTGGCTTTCAAAGCCAGTAGACTTATCTAAACAAGATCAAATGTGCCCTTCACTTTCTGAAAATTGGATTTCTGTGTCAACATGGGAGTCACATATTTAGCTCTTATCAAAAGGTTGGTTGTTTTTGGTCACTGTCCATTTGTGCCACTTCTTTATTTAAGCTGGCTATCAAGAATATGGCTGACAAAGTAGGAGCTGCGTTTTCAACTTAAAGATGAGCAAACTTGAAGATGTTCAACCTACATTCTTTTCAGATTACCTCATTAGTGAGTCTCACCTGTCAGTAGGATCCACCTTCTCTGATCATTGTCCTTACTGTCCTTTTCTTTCTTGACATTTGACCGTCTGCAAGTTATTAAAAAGTATCCCTCCATTTATCGTACAAGTGGGGGGTTACCGCCATGCACTCTTTGCTTTTTTGTTCCTCACTGGTTTGTCATGTTGAGAAACACTACAGTCTGTTCTGTACTGGAGTTTATGATCTTTACCTCACAGTAAAAATTGTTGATTTTTCAAGGAAACTTTTGAGGAACATCATTAAGACGGGTGGCATCATTCCCCTCAAAACTCTCTTTCCTCACACTGGCTCCTCAGATTCTGGCAGAAGAGGCTCAAAGAGAATGCATATTGGTATCATTAGTATCGCCACTGGCATGTAACTTTGAACTGTTAAACTTTAAATGCAGAGCTCCGCTTCCATCATAACATAAGCTTAGATAGGATAGGGTAAATGATGTGTTTTTTGAGTGGGTACTGTACTTGCACACCTCTTAGAAGTGCTAAACATACAGTATACACCACTTTTAATTATACAGAGTATGTGAAGTTCATATAGCAACACTGTTATTGTATAACAAGTGACTAAATGCTAACGTCAGCATGCTAAGATGCACACAATGACAATGATAACCTGCGGGTGTTTAGCAGTCATAATGTCATTAGTTTTGCTAATATTCGGTCATAAACTAAAGTATTGGCAAACTCCAATTTTAACCCGATGATGGCGCTACATGAAAGGTCATGAGATCACAAAAGCGACTACAGTTCATCTTGAAGGGGGCATGAATGTCTCTACAGACATATTTTTTTTAGACATTTTACACCAAACCACAAATGTCAATCTTGTGAGGGCACCTGGGCCCAGTTTTTCAAAAGTAATCCAGTTGGATTTCGTATCACAGATTGGATCAAATCTTGGAAATGGGTTTTTCAAAAGCAAAAGAGGAATTCCGAAATAAAATCAGATCATGTAATCCGATCTTACATTTGACCTGGATCAAACCTACCCTTTGGGTTTTTCAAAACTTTGAACTCTGTTTGGGATCTATTTGATCCAAAAAAACAAGATTATCCTGATCCCACCAGAAGGGTGGATTCAGTCGTGATTTTTCGAACCAAATAAATACTTTTTTTTATGTAAATTATCACAAAATCAATGTTTACTGATGATATACTGTATACATTTCTTCATATTTAACATAACAAAATAAGGAATGTAAAATGTTTGTTTATTACAGTGTTTCTGTTTTTTAAAATGAAAACGAACAATGGCTATTTGTGGCCACCGGTATTTTGCCTACTTGTTGTTCTTTGCTAAGCCAGTAGGCTACACTGTTGGTTCCATTTAAGGCTCTGGTAAACAGGATTTGGTAATCCTGAAATTTGGTATTTGGATCACAGTGATCCAATACAATGTTACTTTAAAAAACTGGCATAAAAGTAAGAAGGATCAGGTGATCCTGGATAGGAAAACATGAGATTTCCAAATCCGGATCAATTTGATCCAAATTAAATTTTTTGAAAAACTGGGCCCAAAGGATCACCAAAGTTATGTTACATCATCTGAAAACAGTGAATGTCTGTCAAAACTTACACGGCCGATATATTTCGGGATAAGTGAACATTTTGCCCTGCTGGTGGCGCTAGAAGAAAAGTCAGAGGGTCTCCAAAGTCATTAGGTTTCATCCACTGGGGATCATGAATGTCGGCAAAAGATGGATGGATGGATCGAATGTAACAAAGTGGCTAATACATACTGATCAATATAATTGCTTTGTATCTAACAGATGTGTGTGTTAAATAGGATTCAAGATCAAGGTAAAATCTCTGTTCAGAGTTTACTCAGGCATTTTTTTCTTTTGAAATCCATTATTTAGAACAGCAAACATGCAGATTACTGCTTTGTTGGAGAGATAAAGGGTTGTATGGGAAGATGGTATTCCAGATGAGATCAGTATCGCAAGAGGAGATAAAATACCATAGGCAGTGTGATGCATGAGTTTCTGTAGCAAGTTCAGGTCAAGGCATGTGACCAAGTCACCGTCAGTCACCAAGTCACATGGTTTCCCACCACCTTCTCAAACATATTTAGGGATCTAGACATGACAGGCAACACCCAGCAGGCACAATTTGGCTCGGTCTGCTTTATCTGCGATGCAGAGTGGTAATTCTGGATGATTAAAGTGGTTTATTCGTTTCTGTGTAAATGTTGATGCCAGCCCCGGCCAAGTTTCACCTGGCTCATCACACACATTTCCATAACTCTCTTTCATTTCTAAATGAGATATGACAGCTCAGGCTGCATCCAAATGCAAAAACTAGATAGGCCTACATATTACTGGGAAAGGATTAGAAAGGGCAGAAAATGTTACTTATGAGAGGTTACTTATCGTATAGTATATTATTGTTTTTAGGGAAATTATTTGACTTGGAGAAAATCCATCTTCCTCTACAGAGCCAAAAGCTGCTTTAAAACTTTTAAACCGTCCTGACTAAATGTCGACTTTTGCTCATTACAGAACTTCATATGCATCATAATACTTTCCTTGAAACTCTTAAACTTATACCACTTAATATTGACTTTATATTGTACTTCACATTTATCTACTCAAAATTTCAACTCTGCTAGTGCTACTATCTTCACTGTACAAACGGCACAAATTGTACAGATACAATTGTGCAGATTGTTAAGTCCTCTAACACAAACTTGTGATTGTGGGCTATGATAATAAACTTGGCTTTGGACAAATGAGGAAGCTGTCAAAACTTGCAGGCCAACTCTTCCGTCATATTGTAGGTCAAATGTAATGAGGGTCAGTATGAAGGAGGCTGTGGCTCTTGGAGAGGGTCCCACTTTGTAGTTTGAAGCTTTTTCTTACATAGTTTCCAGCAAGCAAGTACCACTGGGCTGATGTATGCGTTGGACACTTTGTTGATGTCCTGAGGATTTGGGTATGATGCTTGTAATTGGACAACATAACGATCGAGAGCGTCATTTAAAATGCAATGAAACACACATTCAGTCATTGACTACTTGGACTTCATTACTTCTTGCACAACAAATTTAACACCTTATGAGGAACAACTAGTGATGCAGTGTCCATCTTAATCCTCACCTCTAAAATGTGTCCCAGCAGGAAAAGGACAACTGAATGTTGTCATCGGTTTGTAAAACTATGAATTTGACATGGCCAGTGCACACTTTACTTTGAACACATATATTCATAATTCATTTATTAAAGGTTATGAATTAAGCATTATTTTGGCTTTCTGTGTGCAGATTTCTTCTTTTTCCTGAAGCACTCAGACCATACTGACTTATTTTCCACGGCGAAATAAGCTTCTCAATCTTTTACTGCCTCACTGCGGGCTCTGTGGTCAATTTTAACTTTTGTTCTCAGTAATGTGTGATGCCAAAAGGCGGAACAGAGATCTAGACATCGTAGTTCTGCTGCAGAGGTTGAGGTTCATTTCTGTAGACGAAGCTGTTCCACATCTTTCATGTTGGAGGGGAACTGTGGGGATGTTCAAGAATGGTTCCTGTGTTTTAGACACATGCTTTTTTTATACTTATTAAGTTGTATTTTACAAAGCATGTAGTGGTCCATAATAATGATGCAGTAGAAAGGACTGTAACAACTGTAATTCATGAAGCCATACAGAAGCCAACAGCCTCCTCTTCCACTTAGAAACGTCTACATTCAAGAAATAATGCATTCATTTTCTGCATTGCATCATTATTGTGGTTTCTGCTTTACTGCCTTCTGCTGATTGTTAAAGCAAACATAATCGTGGACAGGCTTTGTTTGCATAAATGCAATCTAATGTTAAAATGTATTTTGTTCACCAGTTTATTAGATAAAAAAGTCAACATAGTCTGGATGCACTGCATTGGTTTTTATCTTAAAATCAGACTTCACCACTCATTAACTGGCACAATTTCCATTTAGATTATCTCTAGTGAGTTATAAGCAACAAATAAGACTCAGTATTTTATGACACAGCCTCACTTACTTAAGCCTTTTAGTGTATGTATGACATACCTGTGTGAATGAGGACAACACCGGCTCCTTGAATTTTGACGTTCTCTCCGTAGCTTTTGTACATGTTTTTTATTTTCACTAGTTCAACTAGTTTTCTATTAATTGTTTTCTCTCTACTTGTATACATTTTAAAATGCTGCGTCTGCTTAAAACTCCAGTTTCTAAATATTTGCCAATAATTGCAAATACTGACCCCTTTTCTTCATTTATTTTCCATGAACACCATTGATTGTCATAAGGGAGATGGCCAGTGGCTCCTGCTTTAATTTCTTTTTTTGACCTCACCCCTTCAAACTTGAATGTTTTAGTCGCGTGGGTGGCTGCATAATATGTTAATTCAACTCCATGCAGATTATTATCCTTCGCAGAATGCCATGATCCATGGTTTCCTTATTCATCAAACCTCCCCCACACGCATTGCATCTGTCCAGCCTGGAATGGGGCTTACACTTCACCATTTCAGGAAAATCTATTGAGAGGAGACCCCCTAGTCCTCTTTTTTTTTTTTTTCCACAGAGAGGACAATCGCACAATGACACGGCGCCGTTTAGTGATGCATCACTGCCCAAGAAGTATTTGCCTCCTTCAAGTTCGCCACCTCACATTAAACATTTGTTTAAGAAAGCTCCTTTTCTCCTGTAGTGAAGGTTTTTCACCAACATCTGTTGATTTGAATAGTAGGCCAACTCACATTCCTCTAATCGTACTAGACAGGTGTTAGACCTTTAGTTCCTCTTCTAGTCTTCTAATCAGTGACCCAACAGAAATTTTATTTGACAATTTAGTTAATCAATTTAGGGCTGAAAGTAACTTTTATTTTCATAATTGGTTAACCTGCTGATTATTTTCCTGGTTAATAGATTATTCATTTGGTCTCGGAAGTAAAAACTTGACTGCCAAAGTTGACAATAACGGTCCAAAACTCAGAGAAATTTAAAGAACTATTATAGAAGACTAAGAAAACAAGCAAATCTTCAAATCATCTTTTAAAAAGCCATAAACAGTTTGGGGCATATTTACGATTGATAAATCGTTGCAGATTAATTGTGTCCATCGATTCATTGACTGATCATTTCAGCTCTAAATCAATTCATTCTTGAAGTCAAAATATTAAACACTTTATTCCAAAATGTGAGGATTTTCTTGCTTTTGAAATACCTTTTGGATGGTAAGGGTTCGGTTAATTAATTAATCAAGAAATGATCAATGTACAATTGATAGGGAAAATTCTCAATATTTGCAGCCATCATTTTCTCATTCATTTATTAATGGCCTCCTCCAGTATCTTCATACATCCAAGGATGCTCAACTTGTACAAGGCTTGTACAGTATCTGTTGAGACAGTGTGCTGAAACCTTGGTATTGATGTGTATTATTTGTGCACAGTCAAATGAGACATTTGCATTTCCCCACAAGCTATCTGCTGCACTGCGATGTAATGAGTGTATTTTTATATATCCTCTGCTGTTCAAATATTGGAGCCATTGTCTGTTGGATCACAGGTACCTGAACAGGTTTGTTTGTTGATAATAAAACTCTGCTCTGAGAGCAAAAACGTCTTTTTGCGGCTTTACGTCTGACCAGAATGATTTTGGTTCTGATAAGCAGGTGGTCGGTATGGGGGGGGGGGGCTGTTGTTAATGCTTTACCAACTAGCAAAAGGAGAGCAGCAAAGGAGGCCACTGCCTATTCAAAGGCCACAGTACAACCCCTCTCGCATGCCAAGCATTCCAATGTGTTGTGTAAAGGTTGAGCCGGCAGAGAGCAACGAGAGGGCCTTTCTCATGAGGGCCACCTTAAACACACACGGACAAAGCCCGACCAGCTCTGTCTGATGCACCCTTGCGTCCACCGGTTTGGGTGCTTTTCTGCGTGCGTGTCTGTGGTGAGAAAGTGTGACTAAAATGCCAGGATTAGCCAAATCTCTTACACCTGTCATGTCCTCTCAAATGATCATGATTTAAATCTCTTGCTACATTCATTTCAGACTTACTGTATATGATTCACTTTTATTTACTATGGTAATTCACCATGCAAAAAGCTGTACGGTTTGCAGTGTCACATCACATCAATTTCTTTTGTTTATAGTCCAAAATAACTCAAAAGTTCCATCCCAAAATATGGCAGATTTTTTACCAGAACTCTCTTGCCAAGTTTTTCTTTTCAGTAACAAGCCCTAACCCCCCTCCCCTCCTGTGCCAGGTCACGTAATAATTACAGGTGGAAACCAGGAGTGTCTGAAATGCTTCCAGATCTCAATGCTCCATCACCTGTGAATAGAGCCCTTCCCATGACCCTTCATTGTGCCCTGTGTTTTAATGATCTAATGATGTGTAGTTTAAATTAAACTACACATCATCTTTGTTACCCTTGACATCACAAGACGTCTTTTGATGCCAAGGGTAACAAAGATGTATAAAAACTAATGGCATTTTCCAAACTGGTATGAACTGGATATCTATACCAGAAAAAACAATGTGTTGTGGCATTCCCAAAAGCTAGCAAACCAATGCTTAAAGTTTAATTTAAACTACACACAAATGCCACTGTTTATAAATGGCAGGTGGTCAGTTTGATGTTGAAATATGTTTCAATTTGCTGTCTTGCAACACAGGTGGCAGGGGACACTGTTTAATATTCTCTGTTCTCAATTTGCCCAAATGAATCAAACAAAAAGCCTCTGGTGTACTTATCCTGTAACAAGATAAATATGTTTAGTACATTCACCTGTGCTAAATGTTTTGTTTTTTTAACTAAAGCAGACATCTTGAGGTTGTGATTTTTACAAGCTGTAAAATACTGGGCAGGGGCAATCACTCATTACCTGCCATACTCGAATGCAAATATTGCACTGCTCCGTGTGTGTGTGTGTGTGTGTGTGTGTGTGTGTGTGTGTGTGTGTGTGTGTGTGTGTGCAAATAAGCAGGTGCAGCAGAGGTGGATCCATTCACAATGTTGCCTGATAGATTATAATGGCAGACTGTTTGCTTCAGAATTGTTCTTAAGCACAGTAGGCTACTAAAGAAAATGTAACGTTACTTTCCACCACGGCATATGCTTTACATGTGGCAAATTTGTTATTTGATGCAGAGCGTAAAAATAAAGAGAGAAGGGCCTTGGGCTGGGTGCATGGAAGGATGGATGGTGTGTTTTTGATTCTGCAACAAGTGGTGGTCCACCTTTTATGCAAAAGGACAAGTGTGTACCCCACCCGGTCTCTGTGTGCTGCCTCGTCTGCTACGCATATGTCCCCGGTACCCTGCTCGCGTAGGATGCGCTGCGCACAGTGTTGAATGTTGGACTGCACCATTCCTGCTGTCTCCGCCGGGGAGGCTGTAATCCGATCCCGTTTGGAGGAGCCGTCGTGCAGCCTGTGAGGAGGGAGAGAGCACTGCTCTGCTGCTCTGACGCTCTCCCCTCCACTCCTCCCCTTTCTGCCGAGTGTCACCCTCTTTCTCCCTCATCTGTTCACTCCCTGCTCGGTGAGGCTGGTCGGCGGCGCACACGCCTCCGGGATCGTCGCATCGCATTGTTCACCCCACCGACCGAGCCCCATTTAAGTCGGCGTGACGCGGCAGAGCTTTTTCCTCTTATTTTTTTATTTTTTTTAATGCCTATACCGGGGAAATCTACCGCATGTACGCCACTCCGGTGACGTGCCCGAGCATGTTCACATCAGAGACGGCGTCGGATTTACCTGAGAGTGCGCTGCCCTCACACTGTCAGAGCTATCTCCCCACCACGCACACAGATTTGGACTTCACCGATTGTCACTGAAGAGGAAAAAGGAAAACACCGGATTACAAGGATGGGGTTCTACGGCACTTTAAAGATGATTTTCTACAAAGTGAGTAGGCTTGTATGGTTGTAGTAACCGCCCGTGTCACCTCCAACACATCCCCGTCTCTTGTTATTTAGTGTTTGACTCGCTTTGTCGCCCTCATTATCTTTGACGCGCCTCTCCCGGCAGATTGTGCGTCCACTGCGGAGGATGAACAGCAGTGTAGCAGACCCCCAGAGACGCCGCTTTAATTGGGCCTATATAGTATGTTAGCGCTGCTTTAAATGTTAGAATATCGCGACGCGATTTGGCATCCTTTCCATCATAGTAACTTCAGCAGTGTAAATAAACGCCACCTCAGGGCTAATCGTTGTATTTGTAAAGTGGTTACTGCTGTGGCACTCGTATGACCATTCAAATCTGCAATGCTGGATGAAAATATTTTTGTATTACCGCGTTATACACTATTTCCCGTTTCTGGCTGGCATAAGATCCCATTTTGCATCAGCTTTGGCTCGATGTTCCCTGCACTGTACATCAACTGTGGTCCTCCCCTCTACATAACCTAGCTGATGATTTAGTTATAACGTATATAAAACATATAGATAGCTAATATCACATCCATATATGTTCTAAAACATGCAGACTTCCACTTTTGTAAACAACTATCAGTTCCAGGAACAAAATAGCCTGTTCCCCCCTGCTATCCTCCCCAGTTTGCAGGGTTATTATGATTCTACATTATGCAGCAGTGGTTATCTTGCGGTGACCAAAGTGACTGCTTGAGATGCATGCATGTGATCAGTCTGCTGTTGCCTGTTGGAGCAGCCTATTCCCTGACATTGTGCATACGCCTCAGGCTCCAACCACTGATAATAGGTCACTGTGTCAGACTGCGTGAGGTAGAGAATATCCTGAAGGATGTTGGGTGTATTGTGCTGGATGGCAGCCATGAAATGATGCTCCTTTAGTTGGAAATGGGGAGTACAAACAAGAATATGAAAGGGAATCCATTACGCAGAGTGTGTAAACAAATTTATTAATCACATATCATTCAAAATCAGACTCGGCAGATTTTTCTGTGTAGCTGTGTGCACTTTGTCTGTGTAGTGGTGACGCTTGTACTCAATTAATCATCATAATTAGGTGAAAATGTAATTCTGAATCAATGGACAATAGTTTATTTAATTGAACGGTGACCCATTTGTATTCTCATCTATTTTGTGTGTGTGCTCATCCTGAAATATCAGGATTTTGAAGTCAGCCCCTAGAGCTCAAATATTTTGATGCCGCGCTTTGATGGTACAGAAAGACACTGAAACGCCAAGACTAACTTATTTTGGAAGACATTCAGACCCATTTTCCCCATTTGAAATACCAATCCTACAACTTGCCAATTCCTTCCAATGTGGCCAGTTCTCTGATGCATTGCTGCGTCTCAAGTGATGCTGATTGACATGATGAAACTGTTTTCATGGCTGCTTGAAACAGTATTTGAAAAATGAGAAAATATTTTTCAAGTGACTGATGCTGCAGGATGTAGTCTGCGTTGAAATGAATCAACACATTATGTTAGAGTGATTGCTGTCTTTAAAACACCATTAACTCTCTGTGTATCCATCTGTCGTGCTTTTGGCCAGATAGGGAAGGGGAAGCCAAGAGGAAGGAGGGGAGGACTGATTAGTGGTGATTTACAAACACTGCGTGCTTTGGTTACCTTTTTCCCAGGCTGAAACACAAGAAGAGGCTGGTTACATGCTGCTTTTTTCACGCCCACATTTAGTTTGAGGTTTTCTTGCATGTGTACACACACACACACACACACACACACACACACACACACACACACACACACACACAAATTAATGCATACCCACACCCAGGCTCTCCTTGGCTACTGAACTGCCATTGCAGTGAGATCACCGCTTTAAGAACAAGGCAGTTGGGTTTAAGATCTGGACCTTAACAAGCAGGAGTATCTTATAAACCCCCGTTTATATTCCTTATGAGTCAAAAGGCTGTCAGCCAGATATTTGAAATGTGGACAAGTGGAACACAAAAAACTTGCAACCTTTTGAATTGTTTTTGACTACATGTCCTTTTTTTTTTTGCCACACAGATTACATTTCCCAGTGCCTCTAATATACCTTTACTTATTGAATAACTAATGATTTGAATGGCTCTTCCATTGACTCCCCCCTGCAGCTTTACACAGGAGCTGACTTGTGAGGAAAAGATCACAAATCTTTGGTCCGATTACAGTGTAATGTCCAGGGGACACCTAACCTGCAGTACAAGTTGGTGTGCTGGTCATGTACTCATGCCTCTATAAATGCAGGCTTTGGTTCTTGTGTCAGTTGTCTTGGTGCATTGATGCATTCTGTAGTCCACATTAAATACTGAGGTAGCCTGTATTGATACCAAATGAATGGGTGCAGTTGCTGATAATCATCATTCAGCATTCTGAATCGTTTCTCTCGGGTCCATCATTGTTTTAGGATGTATTTGCTTTCTGCTCTCAACACTCAAAATGTGCCACTCAGACTGAAAACACTGAGAGGACAAACACACACTCGCCAAATTATAGTGATAAACAAAAAACACACTTCTTGAGGAGAGACGTGTAATCATGCCACTGTAAAGCCAGACAGTGTGGAGTCAAATGTCCAGTGCAGTT
The DNA here is from genome assembly GCF_031162955.1 of Sander vitreus. NCBI lineage: Eukaryota > Metazoa > Chordata > Actinopteri > Perciformes > Percidae > Sander > Sander vitreus. Next base: position 26,038,441 of record NC_135856.1, on the reverse strand, counting down.
TTCTTGTGTAAGATCCAGTGTTTCAAAAATATTTCAAAAATGCATTTAAAAAGTTTATCTTCAATGTGGTTTCTGCTTTTTAGAAGTCATTATCAGTTTCTACTAGGGCTGTCAAAATAACGCGTTAATTTCACTATACTCTACAGCAGCTAACGTTAGCCTACCGCTAGCTAGTAGCTGGATTAAACACGGTTAAAATGCTGACAGCTAACGCTAAACGGTGTAAAGTTTGACTGTGTTTTACTGTAGAGGATTCAACACCGGGATGTAACAATCTGTAGCTGCCGTCGGAGAAACAACACAGACGGTGCGTTCAATGAAACTGGTAAACTACAGCCTTGTGGTGCATTTGAAGTTATTGTAAATGTCCTTTACCATCTGGTGGTTGTTTTTTTGTCGTTCAACAGCAATTTACTAGTGAAATAAGTTATTGTTATACATTATTATTAAACATTTAATTTTGACCATATGGCCTTAGCAATAAACAAGCCGTTCTTTAATGTCACCGACTGTTGTTTAGTACCCTTTTTTTTTCTTTTCTTTTTTTTACTTTCTTAAAAAGTATCGGTTCAGGCACCGTTAATTATCTATGCGATTAATTAATCACAGAGTATGTAATTAATTAGATTACATTTTTTAATCGATTGACAGCCCTAGTTTCTACAGTTGCAAGAGGACAGATGGAAGTTCTGCAACACATTTTATTGCAGCACAACAGGCTGGAACTGTAGACAAACTGTTGCTAAAAGGAAGAACAAGAAAATTATCGTTATCTGATGGAAAACAGGAAGGAATCATTCTGCACTATGATGTTGGTACTGCTGGTGGGTCCTACATAGCTGGTTTAAAGTGAAGCCCAGAACGAGAATTGAGAGAAGTCTATTTTTCTTAAACTGAAGGACAATCATCAGATCTCGCTAAACTTTAATTTAAACATGAAACACGTTTAATTAATCAAGAAACAAGGCCAGACTGTTACATGGTATATCTTATTTTGGCAAGACACTTCACTTCAGTTCAGTTAGCTTGTGAGTCATGAGGGACCGGCGATGAGATGGTGATCACTTGCATGTGTGGTGAGAGGCCTCGCCAGAGAGAGTGGCAGGCATAGGATGAAGAAAATTGGCTTGCCCGGGCTCACACAGGCTCCTTTGTTTGTGCAGTTGGGTAGGTGGTAACAGGGACTCGGTGGTGTGTACACGTGCAGGTGATAGAAAGAAAGAAATAAAAAACTGACTTGCACTGTTTTTGTTTCTCAAGTATTGGTATGGAAACGTCAGTGCCAAAGAATGCACCCTGTATCCTCCCTTTTGTACTTTGTGGTTATATTGTGTGCATGAACATGGTGTACACTTGGAGTTTTGGTTGTGAATGTGCAAGTGCCTCTGGATATTATGGGGTGTCTGGTTGCTCAAGGATTTCCAACATGGAACATTATCAAAATAAAGCACAGCATTGTTAAACAAGCACCTGCTTTCGATCCCGCTATCTCATAATGTTGAGCTTCCTCAACCACAGATAGGTCATTACCTCTCTGCTTTGTTATGGAACATGTTAATACTTGGAATCTTGAGCCTATGCATTAAAGTTTAATTTCCTATTTGCATAAAACTGTTGCAAGACTGTGGTGGGTGTCTGTATTTTAATATGCTGGATTTCAGACATGATGTTAACAAAGTCTGACTTGCAAAAGCAATTTTCAGCTTTCACCCGTTTTTATAAACGTCTGATTCCTTTTTTAAATTTGCTTTTCAGGAACTGGCTTCTCAATCAAAAAGTAAAGTGACTTAGATTCTGTTTTTGAAAGAGAGTTATGAGAAAGGAAGGAAACAATGATGGATTATACAACACATGCTAGAACCCCCTTCAACCAAATTCTATATGGTGTACATTTGTATTTACTTCTCAGAAGAATGCAGTGTAATCTTTAGGTTTTGTGTTTTAAAATGCAGTGTCCTCCAGGGTTATGCTCTGTTGGTTTCTCATGTTTTAATTCTTTTCTTTTTCAGATGAAAAGAAAGTTGGACCATGGCCCCGAGGTCCGATCTTTCCCGTCAGGAAAAAAGCCCTGTAAAGGCCCTGAGTATCCAAGGTAAAGCAACCTAGATTTCACCCCTAAGACCTCCCAACAGAGACACACCTTCTCCCATGTTTCCTTTCAGTGTCCTGCATTTGTTTCCTACCTTAGGTAGAAATTACATTTTAAAGAGCCATATCTTCTTATTTTAGTGCTATACACATTAAATGATGCTACCATGAAAAGAAATAATAAAAGAGGTATGAACAAAGAAGCTGTGTGTGTCTTCAAACAGAATAATGCTTCACATCATATTGTATAACCAGCATCTAGTCAGCAGCCCCAGATGTTTCTCTAACCCTCAATATTTAATGCACATGTTCACATGTAGCCACATTAAAATTCAGACTGAACACAGCCACTTGACTTTAAATGTTGCCATGTAGCTGGCTCCGTCTCAGCTTCCCCTCCCATTAAAAATGAATCAATAATGAAATGGACCCCCAGCTTTCCATTTTGCTGTCAGCAAGCAGAATCTGTGGTATTGAGGGTGCCTACTGGATGGTTTCTCCCGCTGCCCTTACATTACAAGGGCACATGGGTGCCCTTTGAAGTCCTGTGCTGCTTTTCACATCCAGGTTCTTACAACAGGAGAGTCTGGACTCGGACAGAAATCTGTAGGATTGTGCATACTTTGAAGCCTCTAGAGGAAAAAATATATCTTGGTACTTTTCAGGCCAATATGTTTTATTAATATGCACTGTCCCTCATAAAAATAAAATAAAGAAATGTACTAAAGTTTTTTGGGATTTCGCCATAGTGCATAGCAGATTTGCTTCTCCTTCTGTAACCAACAGGATAACATTCAGTTTGAAACTAGTAAACGTGTGATTAGGACATAATGATATCCTTGTTGTTCTGAAACCACAATGTTTTGGTCAAGTATGAATTTTTTTTATTCTTTTATTTACTCAGCTCAGAAGTCATTTATATTCTTCAGTTCCAACAGCAGCTGTATTATTGTTACCTAATCTCATAATAAACAAGATTTTACCTTTTTTATTATAACACCTCTTTTCAGGAAATTAGAATAATGTAAAAATAAATCACTTTTTTGTATTTGCCTAGCAGAATGCACTTCCTTTAAGCTTTCTTAAAGGTCCCATGGCATAAAAATTTCACTTTGAGTTTTTTTTTTAACATTAATATGAGTTCCCCTAGCCTGCCTATGGTCCCCCAGTGGCTAGAAATGGCGATAGGTGTAAACCGAGCCCTGGGTATCCTGCTCTGCCTTTTGAGAAAATGAAAGCTCAGATGGGCCGATCTGGAATCTGCTCCTTATGTTGTCATAAGTAGGAAGGTAACCTCCCCTCTCTCGGCTTTGCCCGCCCAGAAAATTTGGCCCATGAGAAAGAGAGAGACATTATGACTTGCAAACAAGCAAAGCATGGCAGTTGGTCAAGGCTACCCCCCCCCCACACTCTCCTCCTCAATAGCATTTAAAGCTACAGACACAGAAATGGCACATACTAAGGAAATCTCACTGTGGGACTGGCTCTAGTGGCTGTAATTCTGCACCAAGGCTGAATTTCAGGAAAGAGACTTCAGATACAGTATTAGGGGACCACTAAGGCCTATATAAAAGCATCCAAAAAGCAGCATGTCATAGGACCTTTAAACTGAAGGACAATCCTCAGATCTCGCTAAGCTTTAATTAAATTTTTTATATACCTCTATTTGCTAAATGAAATCAGTGATTGGCAAAAATGCTTTTAGTGCAGCTTTAAATATAGCATTATTTAAACTTAGCATATTTTAACTTAGCATTATTTGCTGTTTGCAGGGACCCATCGGCCATCTTTTATGTTTTTGTCTACTACAAAATAATTTGTGGTTGACAAAGTGGTTGCAGCAAAATGAATCCGTGAACAACAAAAAATGCCCTCATATCGAGTTTATTGTTCTCATTAAAAGTGTATCCTTTTAAATGTCCGTAATGTTTTCCTAATGTTTCTATTTTTTTCATTCAATACTTCTTGTGGAAAGCAGTGCTTTTATGTCCTCTCTCTAATGTCTGTTGGTCATTTGCCTGTGAAGATGTCATATTATTATTATTATTATTATTAGCTTCTAAGACTTGGTTTTTGCAGCCCGACAGGAATTGTCCCATGTCCAGCCACACCCACCACATTTGGCCACATCAGAACAGCCAATGGTCAGGGGCAGCAGAGACGGCGCATCACCTCAATCCAGCCACCCACGGGTCTCCAAGAGTGGCTCCGAACATTTCAGGTGAGCACAACGGAGTTTTCTTCTTCGTCCCTTTTTCTTTTCCCCCCACAGGCAACTCCCAGCCCCCCAACAAAAGCTCATCAAAAAGCAGATGTTGTGCCCAATCAATGTTCACTTAGTCTAAGAGATAATTGCTGCCTTGTTGTTCAGACCCACCACATTACCATAGCCACTGTAGCGTGGAATTGGAATTAGCCGTACCTGTTCAGACTTTAAAGCGGAGTTATGTTTCTTCTGTAGACTTATAGTCTGTACTAAAAGTTGAACACATGTTGTCTTCTATGGTCCTCTGATATTAAGACGTTAAAGTCACTGCAGTAAAATCTAAGACTATTGTTACATTGTTGTGTATCTTTACTGCATCATCCAGGGACAGTTATTCAGATTTTGGATCTCTTAAGCGCTCATTTTGTGTCCGTGATGAGCAAGAATAGACAACGTTCTATGTACTTGTTTTGACCACTTCAGTGATTACTGTCAGTGTCTGCAACATAATAGAGCCATTTCTTTGATCTTAGACTTCAGCTCTAATGATTCCAGACTTCATGGAAAATAGGATGTCATTTAAACATATTAGCCTTGATGGGGTCTCTGTGATTTCCTATATAATAGGTTGCCATGGACTTCATTACCTTAGAGAGCTTAAACTCATTATGTTTGAATAGCTGGGCGAACCTGTGACACCTCAGTATTTATTTTACGTATATTGGTCTTCAAGCCTGACCTGCTGCAGTCTACTGTCTTTAATTTGACAGTTCAGGCTGCAGGCAGCTAAACCTCAAACTTACATTCTATACATTCCCCAGTCCAGTCCTAGCCTGTTGCTGCTATTAGAGAGGGAAACTACACGGCAGCATACTATTAGCTAGAAAGACTGTTTTCACAAAACATACGTCCAAACTTGTGTTATTTTGGGGGTTTGCACTCTAAAAGACAAACACAAGGACACACATGGTCATGGCAAAGTCGTATTACTTTAAAGGTTTAGATAACATTTTGGAGAATATGCTTATTCACACTTTTGGTGGAAGTTGGATGAAAAGATTGATGCCACTCATGTCTCAGGAGGTCTCTGAACCCCCTGATTATCTCCAGCACCTCTGGCTAAAGCTTTTAGCTGCCAAATTACAGGTGGCTTGTGTGTGCCAGATTTTCCTTCCTGCCTTGTAGCCTGTAATCATTGTTAGATTTCATCGCTCCACAGAGAAAAACAGCTACAGCTGTTGGGTCCAACATACGGTGCAGTGCTAGTCATCAGCCAGCGTTAAACAACTGAATGTTCAAGCAGAAGAAATAACCCCACAGAGTTCTAATAATGTTGTTGATAGAGTGTGGTTCCTGATGCTCAAATTTTCCTCTGTGTTGGCTGCTAGAAATAGGCAGGTGCCTCGAGCAACTCTGTGCTGCTGTGGAAGACACGTAGGGAACATTAACGTGTTACAGACACACTGCACAAGGCAGCGTGTTTCCAAGGCGCTCCAATCAACGTAAAATAAGAGCATACGCAAGCACACTTAGGCAGCTAGTTTGACCACGATAAATTGGCACAATCAGCCCATAACACCCGCTATGTTTTTCAGTTAACACTCAACATTTACAGCTGTGTCGGGTGTGGCAATCCAAATGTGAAAGTTTAATGAATATTTTGCTGTAACAGTTCACTAGTATATCACCACCTGTGATAGCCAAACATGTTTTTCCCTTTATTTTGAGAACCTCTAGAGAGGACAGTACAGAGAGAACACAGACAGTAAAGACTGCAGTGAAATTAAAAGCCAATAGGATACACCGCTGTACAAGTCAGTCCCTATAATGTTGTACTGCAGAAAGTATATTAGTACATGATTTGGTACATAAAAAAGAAATTGCAGAGTCACTAAACACAACTAGATACAAGAGGAATTATAGGAATGTTTTGCTGTGTTTGAAATTGTAAAGTAAGTGAACACGGTGCTCCTGAAAAGCAAGCAGTGAATAAATATCCGTGCAAAATCTCATGGATGTCAACTGCAAACTTTAGCGTTTTGAAAAATAACATTATTTTTAGCCGTGATAAAGGTCAGAAGCATCTTAACATGGCTGACAACCCGTGAAGCTCAGTATTTTTTTAATGGCTACACCTTTTCCCCATTGACACCAGCTGTCTTCGTTTGTGATGCTCATAATGTTGAACTCTACCACCGTTAAACTTAGCCTCTTAAGGTTCCTGGATTTTGCCTTGAGTTGACTCCGCAGATTCTCTTTTCAATTGTTTTTTCATTAGCAGAGTTGAGACTATTCCTGTGCTTTCATCTGTTGTGCATTGAGACTTGCAGCTGATTTTTTTTTAATAATATGTAGTGTAGCTTTACTTCCAATCTAGGTTTAGTCACTTTAGACAGAAGGGTCTGCTAAATGAATGTAATGTAGAGGATGCCATTTTTGTTAAACCAGTTCCTCTGTGTTCCAGAGCTGGACTGGCCCAGAGAAGCTGCTGGCGCTGGATGAGTTGATAGACAGCTGTGAGCCCACACAAGTCAAGCATATGATGCAGGTGATCGAGCCGCAGTTTCAGCGAGACTTTATCTCCCTGCTGCCCAAAGAGGTGAGTTCCTGAATACCCCCTTTTTCTGTTATCAGCACACAACTTCATCTCTAGTCCTCCTGTTCCTCTTCCATCTGACCTGAACTCCCATGGGAATCCCTTGTAATAGACATTGTTTTGTGAATGTGCAAAACGTGACCGAGACAAGGCTTCCTCTCCAGCCGTAATCCTGTCGCCGTCTTCCTTCAGATCATCTTAACAACATCCATAGTGGGGTGTCTTGTTTCTGATCTGCATCATAACTGACAATACAAACAATCTAAAGTGCCACGCTGACGATAAGATCACATAAGGGATTCTTACAAAACAGCCTCAATCCACCGTATCTGTTGTAGCTTATCAAATATTTAACAACTTGTCTCTCTCTGGCAGGTGTTGGGATGAAAGGAGGGGGCTGGTGGCGTATAGAGGGAGGCAATAGGATGCAAGGTTTCAAGGTGTCAGCACCACTTGCTCTAAAGCCAGATACACAATAGCGTCATGTGTGTTCTCACCAGGAAATCAGCCTGCTCTTTTCATTCTTTTTCTGTTTTCTTTTTTATATCCTGTTCCTTCTTTTGATAATCCTGTCTGGAGCTGCTGGAAATATATTGAAGGGCTGTCAAGAAATTTTAACAGGACAATCCCTGTGGCCGCACTATAGATACCGTTGAAATTGAAACCACCTAGAGATTCTGCAGAAGGCGGTGTGTTGGGCTTAAAAAAGCAATCGCTCGAGGTCCATTCATAAAACATTTGAAATATCCTGTAGCCCGATAATGACTACTGGCTTAGACAGGCTTTCAGGTGATTAGGTATGTCAAGGTTTGTGGATGTTGTCTGGGACAAGTGATTTGAAATATCCCTAAAACTAAATTTTGATACCGGAATACCTTCAGCAGGTAGACAAAACATAAAAGCCTTATGTCCTTCATGGTGACCCCCAGTCCTCTTTGAAATGTTGTGCATGAGGTCGGATATTTGACAAGGAAACCTCTCCAAATCTTCCATAAAGGTACAATGAGATTCAGATCAGGGGCCCGATTTGACAAAGATACTTTGACTATGGCCTAAATCTAAGAAATAGTCTGATTTCAGATGGACGTCTAAATTCCTCTGTTGCACAGCTGCCTAGCTCTTGACTATCTTAACTGGACTAATTTGCAATGAATTCTCGGTAAATGAACTAATTAAAAAAAACATGGCAGTGTCAAACCTCCCAGCTCTGTTTGCTCCAGAAGATTAAATGAGATTCAACAGTTAGAGGCGTGATGTACTGAGAATATGCAGCAAAGAGTATAACAATACAAAAAATAGTATTGATTTATATAATTCATTAATCATTTGGCAAAAAAATTGCCCAATTAATTATCTGGTTCCAGCTTCTCAAATGTGAGGATTTGTTGATGACAGGATCCTTTATCATAAAGGATAGTAAATTCAATATCTTTGGGTTTTCGACATTAGGTCGAACAAAACAAGCCATGAATCACCTCAGGCTGAGAAATTGAAAATTACTAATCGAGAAAATAATGGGCGGATTAATTGAAGATGAAATAGATTGAAAATTAGTTACAAATAGACTAGATCTAAGAGCAAAATTGGGACTGGCCTAACTTTACAATCCAGTCTAAAATGTCTTTGTGAAACCGGCCCCCGGTACCCTCTTCTGAATTTTGTCACACAGCGTGCCATGGGTCATTATCATCTCGGATTATTGTAATATAATAGAAGAACAATATTTGCACAACGGGTTACAAAATGAACCCATAATCCTCACACTTTTTATGATGATGATGATTAGGACAAGCTATTGTCCTAATGGTTGGTCCACCGCATTATTTCATAGTTGCAGCAGACATTGTCCAAATATACACCTGTTGTATATGTTGGAAAAAAATTGCAAAACATTCTCCCCCCACCCCACCCACATTGCTCAGGGGTCCAGATTTATACTCATTATACCAGGTTTTGTGTCTTTTTAGTCCGGCTTTGGCTTAACGAACTGTAGCCTCTGCATTATTACTGGCTGTGTCAAGCTCCTATTGTGCATTTTGTATTTGGCTTTAATAGAAATGTTTACTCAATTCTATGGTAATACCATTGTCTACCCTGTCAGTTAGATTCATGCTGTTAATATTGTGCACAGTTTGCTCGGCAAGTGTGTTTTCTCAGCTGTTTCTTTTTGTCATTGTGATTTAGTTGCTTCAAACTTAAAGTCTTCTATAAGGTGCTTGTACGGTTGTATACACCCGCAGCAGTGAATAAATGTTTCTTTTTCATTTACACCTCTCACATTCCTCGTCTTTCAACAGCTGGCTTTGTATGTGCTGTCATTCCTGGAACCGAAGGACCTACTCCAAGCAGCCCAGACGTGTCGCTACTGGCGCATCCTGGCAGAAGACAACCTGCTGTGGAGGGAGAAATGCAGGGAAGAAGGTGAGTCTTTGCAACAGATGCAGTCACCCAGTGGGAGCAGTCTGGAGCTACTGCTGTGGGCAATGCTGTGCTTAAAGATGCGGTTTTTAAAATAAACTTTTAGGGGTAACACATGGGCCTGTTAGTCCAATCTGCATCCATCTCTTTCCTCATAGGCATCGATGAGCCTCTGCCCCTCAAGAAGAGGAAAATCGTCAAGCCTGGCTTCACTCACAGCCCCTGGAAGAGTGCCTACATCAGGCAGCACAGAATAGACACCAACTGGAGGAGAGGGGACCTCAAATCACCCAAGGTAGATTTTCCTTTAAACTTACATTCCCCACAGGGTAGCTTCTCTTACAGATCTGATATCTAATGGCTTTGAGTCATAGACAGTAGATGGAAAGTTAGTGATAGGTCAGGACTCTGCAGTATTATTGTTGAATAATAATTGAGCTGCAGCACAGGAGGAGCTTACTTTCCATCTAAAGACTCTTTGTCTTTGTCTTTTGCCTGTTCAGAAGTTTCCCATAAAGCATGACCAGCATGCTAGAACTGATCCAAAATGGGCCTTGTATGCTTTTGCTCCTTTCGAAACAGCCACGGGTCGTTTTAGGCTGACACTGATGTAAATTTGGTTACTGTGCTCTTCATACCCCTTTTGCATCTGTTGTTTTCTGAGCTAGCAGTGCTGTGACACAGTATGACAGACAGAGACACACACACACACACACACACACACTGCTTAAAGAGCTGTGTACACCTGCAGCACTTGGTGACATTTCCCTCTTATCTCCTCTTTGATGTACAAAGCACCGGAGACGTGTCATTGTCAGCCTCAATTCTTGCTGTGTCATTCTGTTCCCCCCCCTGTCCTCCATGTCCTTCTCATTGCATCTCTTTTTATCTGTCCCATCTCAAGGTGTTGAAAGGTCATGATGACCATGTGATCACCTGCCTCCAGTTCTGTGGCAACCGCATCGTCAGCGGCTCTGACGACAACACGCTAAAAGTCTGGTCGGCCATCACAGGAAAGGTATGGGTTAACTGCTTTTCTGCTTAATGGCTTCCTTTTCTTCTGCACTGTTGTCAGACGTTACATGGATTTAAAGCATGCAGTTCAAGTTGACTAGACTTGTTGATTCGGACACATCTTAATTATTTATAAGACTTCCTGTCATTTTAAGTAGCATGTTTTACATCAAAACCGCTTTCCTATCTGACCCCTAACTGCATCTTCGATCTATCTTTGTCTAGTGTGTCCTTTTACATTTTTCCGTTTTGCGGACTTGTTACACAGCACATGTCCGCAAGAGTTGTTAGTATTCATAGCTGAAGCTGGTGCAGCCACACAGGCCTTGGCTGCAGCTTTACGCTGTGTATTAAAAAGAAAAGCAGTGGTTGTACTCTGGTGTTAGAGAGAGGTTCACAGATGGTTGTGAATCGCAGCGCTTTCATGCCTCGGTGTTTGACTCCATTTTCAGAAGAGCTTTTCACAAAACAAATCCTCTGTGAACTGTTGTTGAATATTTGTTTTTTCCACTCCATTCTTTTTACCTTTACTTTGCTAATAAATGAGATACGTTTGGACTGTGAACAAAAATAAAAATTCAAAGAAAACCCTTAAGAGAAGTTGATATTCTGCATGATCACACTGCAGTAGGTTTCTCTTTCTGTTGCTTTTCATTGCGTTAAAGACTTGACCCCACAGATAGGATAGTTGGCATTCAGCCAACTGGTGATTACACGCATATCAGTCCCAGCATTTGCTGATCTGAACAGATCTCGCCAAGGTCATCCGATAGGCATGGAGCACGATTTGGCTCTCCTTCAGCCAAAGACTAACATCTGGATGAAAGGTTGTCACGTTGCAGCTGCATCGGCTCCATATTGTGGTGGAAATCTGCACTGAGTCACATTACCTAGCCTGGTTGACACCAGACCCTTCTCAGTTGTAACTGAGAGTGGGTCTGGGCAAGCTTTATTCGCAGCCCATTTCCAAAGGGGCGTCACCAACGGACGGCACTCAAATGCCTCTGGGCGCAATTGGATAGTCCTTCAACCAATCGGACCAACGATCCGGGTGATGTAGCAGCTACAGGGGCATCAACGGGTTGCTACGCTTCGGTGGCCGTTATGTTGAATGTAAGCTGCTCACCGTCGCTGCGCTATCGTCATCTTGTAAAGCCCGCCTCAATGGTTGTGATTAGTACCTCGATTTGCTGGCTTAACTGCATTTTGTGAAACCGCCCTGCATTCAGACCGGCATCACAGACGCACAGTACATTGTCTGTGGCTTCTACAACGCTAATCCACCTCCGATTTGTTTGTTTACATTAGTCATGAAGAAGAGATGAGCCTAAATCCATTCCTGTTTGGGTGCTTTATTCAGAGCACAACCCCCCCTCTGTGGATTTCATCTCTTTGCTTCCTTAGCTCTGGCATGGCCAATTAAGCCTCGTCGACCATTTTTCGGTGTAGTGGCTGTCGATGCCAGTAAAACTGTAAAGTAAAAACATAATGGTATTATCAGCACCTGCATTCGTTTTTCCTCTGCTGTCAACATTCTTTATATAGTCTCTGCCAGCGTATTTGAGGACCTGGTTGCTATGTTTTTTTATCGCTGTCAGTTTGTCCCTGTGAGATTCTGGCCTGTAAAGTGGCCTCAAGGTGTTACACAGTTTGAGATAGCCCTTGGATGAATGTCTCTTGTGGCTCCCAATCCACGTGCCACTATCCGTTCCGTCCTATCTACTCTATAGTCTTCCATTTAAAAGTGATTTGTTTGACCTTTGTGCATCTTTTACATGTCACATTAATCCTCGGACTTCGGAGAAAACTCAGGGTACCCTTCCACAGCTCAGCCACCAACACCAGAACATAGGTCTTACTCAGGATCAATAAGAGATAGCAGCACGATGACCAGAGATGGAAGATGTTAGTCTTTAAACGTTCTCCTTTTGAAGCGTGACACCATTAGACTGAAGATGTGGTTTTCTTGTCTATTCTACATGCTCTAAAACAAGTTGTTTTCCATTCATCAGGAGAAAAGCAGTCCCTGCAAAAATGAGTTTGTTGGACGATTATAGATTACAAGGGTAAACTGGCTCAAACTCTCGGAGATCAGCAGCTAATTCTGTCCTTTTTCTTCAGAAGAGAGATTTGAAATGCAGCTCTGGCAGCTTGCACTGCAGGTAGAGGATTTAAATTGATGAGATAGAAAAAGAAATTGGTCACACCATAGACAAGTTGTGCCAGAGGTAGAGCAGCACTAACACTTCTTCTTGGCCACTTGTGTTCAATTTAGAGCGACGAAAAAGATTCCTCCTGAGATGGGACAATGTGGGGTGAATCAAGTGGTGTTACATCACTTTGCTGTGTCACAATGTTATCTTGTGTTTTCTCCACACAGAGCACATCTCTACATAATGCTTCAGTAATGAGGCTGGCAAGATTGTAACAGATGTTTCTATCAATTGTTTAATAAATCTGTCCTATATATATATATATATATATGTGGCTCATATATTTTTCAAACTCGCTGGGCATTTTTAGCACGGACACCAAAGTGTCCCATCATATTGACAGGGTTATTTGCATGAACATAGCTTCATTTTAATGTTTCAACAAATACTCCAAGCCAAAGCTCCAAGATATCTGCTAATGTTTCATTTTTACTGCCAGTTTTGTCTTCCCCTTGATTTCTCTTGTTATATAAAACAAAGTAAATAGGACCCTTGCTGTGAGGCAATCAGAATTATAATATCAGCACATATGTAAATGCCTCCACAGCTCTGAAAGCCCTGGGCCGTTGCTTAGCGATCAGGTAAGAGAATGGGGATTTGATTGTGGTGAAAGTATTGCATTAGAGATTAAACATGTAAATCTCTGTTGAAGCTTGCATGTGTAGTTAAGATTTGCGGTCTGGAAGAAATTTCAAAAAGCTTGTTTTCCTGCTGTAGCAGCGGTTGCTTAGACGACACTTGAAGGCTCTGTCTTTACCTGATAGACCCTTGTCTCTGCGTGTCCTCCAGTTTCAGTGAAAGATGTCAATTTTCCAAGCACAAACGGCTGCACCCATTTCGGGCGCTTCGAAGGTGGCTGCCCGGGTGCTTAACAGAGCAGCGCGTGTCCTTGGTGGCGTCTGTCAGCAGCAGTCTCAGCTGTCAGGCCGATCTAAGATGGCAGACCTCTATGGACTGCTGTTATACCCAGAGAGAGGTGTCCTCTGCCAGATGCTTAAGCTGCATGGATACCCAGATTACCTTCTCCTCTTTTTTTTTAAGTAACAGAGATTAGAGATTGCTTTTTGAGCTGTAAATTTAAGATTATTGAAGACAGGGAAATTATTACTTGTCAAATTAGAGATATTTTGCTGATTTAAATCCAGCTTTGTGTCATGGAAGTGTGGGCATTGTGTGCAGATAAATGCTGTATGGCTTCCCTCCATGGACGCAGTGCACAGAGTTCCCAGCTGAGCAGCGCAGCGGAGGTCTGTTGATATCTGCCGGGGTCTGTTGATATCTGCCGGTTTACACAGAATGCATCATGAAGGCCTGGTGATATGATCTCGGCAGAACTCGGCTGCTCCAAATTCTGTGCTTTGGCGCCACAGAGGGAAGCCAAACACTGTTGATCTAAACACACTGCCCACGCAAAGATGACACAGAGCTGGATTAAAATTTAACAAAGTATCCCTTTAAGTTAATGAAAGCCGTTAAGCATTTATCCATGGGTATGTGTGACTGCACAACAGAGGCTGTGAGTTTGATAATTCTGTGGTGGAAAACAGTGTATCTGTGCATGCGTGACACGTCATCAGCTCTTGGTGGCTCAGTTGGCTTAAGTGTCCAGCAGAAAATAACTTCACCAAGTTCATTACTATATCTATCAAGAGGCCATTGAATACATTATTGCACACGATCACTGATCAGAGAGAGCAAAACTGAAAATAATATCCACACGAGGCTAGTCCTTTAAGCATGCTGAATGTTGATTCAGCTATAGCCTGTAGGGTAATCTTTTAATCATGCAGCGTCCGTCTATAATGAGATTTATTGACCTGTGGTAGTTTATTTTAACCTTTTCAAATAATTAGCTTTATGAGCTTTAGCCTTGTTAATCCCTATTTTCTGATATTTCCTGCTAAGGCAAAGAATGTGGCTTTTTTAAACTACATGGTCTTTCATGGTCTAGATCTCTGGGGCTGCCATAGTGAATACTCTCCCACTGTTTTTCTTTATATGAATAGAAAATATGATGCAAATGTTAAGCATAGTATGAAAGCCCCCATGTGTTTAAAAAAAGGTTCATTAAAAGAATGCAAATCTTCTTTCACTCTCAGGGACGGCCTCATTTTATGTTTGTTTCATAGACCGATGCTTAAGCCCTTCGTTTCAGGTATTCTCTCTTCCCACGCAGTGTTTGAGTAGGCTCTATTCACACACTGTGATTCTCGTTCTTGGAACCTCGACCACTGGCTTTGATTCACGCGAACAATCTTGCATCTATGAGAGTATGATTACAATAAACTGCAGGCCTGTGGTTAAGTGATAGAGAAGAACAGCTAATTTTTATTACAAATGTAGATTAATTGTCTATTAATTAATCTAATTATGTTAGACATAAGAACATTGTAATTAATCCTAATAATGCACCACAATATTTTTTTTAATGCACAATAAATTGTTATTCAGCCAGATGTTTTTGCAGCTGTAGTAGAGCTGGGCAATATATCGATATATCGATATTGTGATATGAGACCAGATATCGTCTTAGATTTTGGATATTGTAAAATTGTAATATGGCATAAGTGTTGTCTTTTCCTGGTTTTAAAGGCTGCATTACAGTAAAGTGATGTCATTTTCTGAACTTACCAGACTGTTGTAACTGTTCTATTATTTGCCTTTACCCGCTTAGTAATTATATCCACATTACTGATGCTTATTTATCAAAAATCTCATTGTGTAAATATTTTGTGAAAGCACCAATAGTCAACACTACAATATCGTTGTGGTATCGATATTGAGGTATTTGGTCAAAAATATCGTGATGTTTGATTTTCTCCATATCGCCCAGTCCTAAGCTGTAGTATTATTCATGTCACTGCTGTATAAAGCTAAAAAGAAAAGGACCATGGTAATAAAACAAGAGATACTTTTAACACTAGTGAGGTTGATTGTCAGGTCATGCCCCATTGGCCCACAGTTAACGAAGTGATTCTCTTTATCACAAAAGAGGGGGAAGACAGGCTGTGGCATCATCTTCCTCTCTCACTCGCTGCAATAAAAACCTCTCGCCCTGCTCCACCATTCACTGCTCAGCGGCTTATCAGCTGCAGTCAGGGGGTCACATGTTGAACACTTCATTCACAACACGCTCTACTCTGAACCCGACTATATCCACAGCACTCGCCACCGACCTCTTCCACAGTTCGCTCCTCTCCCCAAAGGATTCTAATTTAATACATTTAGGATAATTAAATCAAGGTTCAGCCTATCAATTCAGTTGATCAGAAATATTTCCAGAACTGCTGTAATCAATAGCTAAACTACCATCCCTAATGAGGATAAATGGGTGCATTTTTCAATTGAAAACAGTCGTCAGACCTTTCTGCAAAGAGAATGAATAGTCTGCTTTTCCAACAGATAAGTAAAAGCAATTATAAAAGCTCAGGGAGAGATTTCGTCCCAGCACAGCAGCAGGTAGGGAACAACTCAGTTCTTCTTTCCCCCCAAAAAAGGTCAGAAATGGCATTGCACTTGTCTTTTTTTCCCTGAAGGCAATAGGAGATCGCAGTGGGGGGGGGGGGATGTGCATATATGATTTTTCTGAGTTCTTGAATGTGAAATATATGAATGAAATCACCCTAAATGTCTTTGAACATGAAACATCCAAAGGTTGCAGTAGCAGTGAGAATTATACTGATGAAGACTCTTCTTCTTCTTTTGTGATCTTGTCAGTGTCTGCGCACATTGGTGGGCCACACAGGGGGCGTGTGGTCATCCCAGATGCGAGACAACATCATTATCAGCGGCTCCACTGATCGCACACTCAAGGTCTGGAACGCAGAGACAGGAGAATGTATCCACACCCTCTATGGGCATACCTCAACAGTGCGCTGCATGCACCTACATGAGAAAAGGTATGGGGAAATCTCATCGTTAAGCTTTATCAAGTGTAAAATTAAAAAACTCTTTTGTAGTGTCTTTTGGCACCGTAGTGCTTTTGATAAGATGCAAATTTAACTAATACATTTAGAGCTGAAAAATAAGTTGATTAATTGATGAGTTGATCGACTATTAATCTGTTAACAGTTTTAACAACAGTTCTTAGTTCCAGTTTCTCATGTGTCTGAGGATTTGCTGTTCATTTTGTCTTATGTGATATTAAACTGAATATCTTGAAGTTTTGCATTGTTGGTCACACAGAACAAGAAATTTTAAGATGTCATTTTGAGCTTCAGAATAGTGTGATTATTCACTATTTTCTGAGAAACTGATGATTGTTAAGTTGCAGCCCTAAATAAATCCTTAAAATATGTTACTTAAACCTGTCACACACAAATGTGACGTTATGGGAGCACCGTAACTATTTATACTCGCGCATGGTGGTCGTGACACTAGTTTCAGTCTTCTCCTGAACAGAGGTGGCACTAATGAGCAAAGGCTACCGACTTTGCTATTTCTACGGACTAGAAGAACAAGAAAAAGGTAAACAACGTCAGAACTGGCAGCAGCATTGCCGTCAATGACCTACTTTGTCGGATCAAGCCTTTCATTCACCATAAAAAAAAACTCATCTTAACCCAGTAAGTTTACAAGAGAGACTTGCAGTCACTCTGAGAGTCCTGGCATCTGGTTGTCCGCGACACACGGTTGACGTCACATTGGCGCGCGCCAGCTCGGCTGCGACGACTGTAAAACGGCCCTTAGTGAGCTTTACAAATAATGTTATAGCAAACCAGTAGATAAATCTAAAAGTTCATTTGTTAACATTCTCTTTCTCTTAAAGGAATAGTTAATATATTTTGTGAAATTTGTTTTCTTGCCGAGACTTTGATAAGAAGATCGATGCCCCTCATGTCTGTATGGTAAATATGAAGCTAAAGCCATCAGACAGTTAGCTTATCTTAGCATAAAGACTGGAGGCAGGGGGAATCCGCTAGCCTGGCTCTGTCCAAAGATAATAAAATCCATTGATGGCGCCTCTAAAGCGCACCAAATAACACGTTATATCTTTTTTGTTTAAACGACAGTCTTCTCATCTAACTCTCAGCAAGAAACCAAATAAGCATTTGGACAATTCCTTTAATGTGCCCATACGCTCTGTAATTATTAGAATCATAATGCCTGACTTAACAGCACTCGCACCAAGCAAAAAGAGCATCTCTGCAACACTCAAAGAGGACAGTATCTATGAAAGTGAGCATGCGGCCTCATAGTGATTAAATAGACCCTGTGAGCCATCTTAAGTGAACTGCTGCTCGCTCATTCACTCAGTATTACACTCCGGAGACTCAAAGTGCTCTTATGGCCTTAGGGCCCACCAAGGTTTTTGTGTAGCATTTGATTACTCACTCAGTGGAAATGCTGTGAGCTGCAGGCAGACAGTGAATAACATGTTGGTGATTTCCATCTATGTAACACCGTGAGGCATTTTATAAATAGTGTTCTGTGTGTATTTACAGCATGTTTTTGTGAATAGAGATAATTTGGAGGAATGTCTCAGTCTTTAGCAAAGTATCAGGAATCTGATGGAAATTAAGGAAAGCGTTGTCAATCAGTGACCAGATTTGAATACTTTTATCCTCCCTTTCTCATGTTTTAATTATAACCTTAAATAATATCATTGGTACAAACAGTAATAATCTGAAAAAATGTACAGCTCGACCAACAATCTTCCCTAAAGGGAGTTTCCTATGCTGTAACCTATAATATATCTCTTTTTTTCCATTCTGGGTGAAGACATTGCTGGAGGGCTGTTTGAGTTAAATGGATGGATGTTTTTGTACTTTCAAGTATGAACATGAATGTGACGCTGTAGGTTAATGGATATCAGAGGAGTGAAGGAAAATGTTCATACCTGTCTCATTATTCTGTCAGTGCAGCCGCCACAGTATGAATGAAGTTGTGTAGACTATTGAATTTAATTGTTTAAAACTTGTGGGAGATGTTCCTCCTTTGGGAAATTGAAGCTCAACATAAAAGATATTAATTTCACAACACTTTCAACCGTTTTAACTGTATGTGCTACACCCAGACTCATACTTTCAACCCTGACTGTCTAACTTAAAACGTAATGTATTACCACACGTACCTGACCCTTTGTGTTTTTCTGGTTTTGTCTCAGGGTGGTCAGTGGCTCTCGTGACGCCACGCTGCGCGTCTGGGACATTGAGACAGGTCAGTGTTTACACGTCCTCATGGGCCACGTGGCGGCGGTGCGCTGCGTCCAGTATGACGGGCGACGGGTGGTCAGCGGTGCCTACGACTTCATGGTCAAAGTGTGGGACCCCGAGACGGAGACCTGCCTCCACACGCTGCAGGGCCACACCAACAGAGTGTACTCATTACAGGTGAGCAGCTTCAGACACACATTCAGTAGTCGGGCAGAAATATGCTGTGTGTGTTGCTTTTTTGCATTTGTACATCAAATGCATTTTCCCCAGCTCAAGATAAAATTCAAGGCTGGACCTGTACCATCTGCATTAGAAATACTGCAGGATTGGGTTGCACTAACTATTCATAAATCCAGTTAAGTTCTCCCTAAGGTCTTAAAAAGTAGCTGGTTAAATTTAAATTAAATAAGTGATTTGATTTAAAAAAGGTTGCACCATTAAAAGTTAATCTTCAATCTAGTACAGACTGTAAACTGGTTTCTAGGAAACTATTGCACCATCCAATGAAAAGCAATCAATTATGTAAACGGAAAGTTTACAAACTGTTTTAGGGAGCCAAATTAAATATTCAACTTAACAGCCAATGTTAATATAAGTATTACTTTGTTTGTTACTCTGCTCACAATAACAAAAGCGTGTATCAGAGTATGTTGTATTTCATGCCGTTTAGAATGAGTGGGAAATATCAGGTAATGCTAACTGAACAGACGTTTTTTGGTCATTTAGTCTAACGTCGTTCTGCCGGAAATTCCGCCGAATTACACTCTTTTCGGATGTCCGTCACCTTCCGTTTTCTTTGTGTTGGTGTTCTAAACTCTGGCTGATTTATGAGGACTAAGGTTAACTGCTCCTCAGATCTCTTCAGGGTAAATCCAGACAGCTAGCTAGACTATCTGTCCAATCTGAGATTTCTGTTACGACTAAAACAACTTTTGAACGTACACACGTGTTCCACCAAAACAAGTTCCTTCCCGAGGCTATTTTGCAGAGGCGCCGCTCAGCACCGCCCAAGATGATTGTGATTGGTTTAAAGAAATGCCAATAAACAAGAGCACGTTTTTCTCCCATCCCGGGAATGCTGTGTGGACTAGCCAGACCCCCCTCCTCTGCGGTGCTGTGGAGGAAGGTCTGGCAATGCAAGACTAGTCTAAAGTTATTAGCATAGCATTTAAAAATTCAGGCTAAATTGTGTTATTTTGGTTAAATTGTACTTTAAAATTCTTCCCAGTTTGTATCACTATTTAACAGCAGTTTAGATCAAGTGTATTAGCACACAAACAACTTACAACTTACAAATGGCAGTTACTAGGTGAAAATATTTATCAACAACTGATTTGTGAGGTGTGTGTGTGTGTGTGTGTGTGTGTGTGTGTGTGTAATTTAAAATTCATCTCTGTGTCCTTGAAGGTGTCCTCTCACCCACTCTGTGTGATTACAGTGCACTTTTAGTTGGTGCCATCACCCTCAGCGAGGAGGCTGTTTACTGCACAATTGAGATTGTTTTTTTGTAGCACGCTGCGTCATTAGGCTTTTAAAAGTGTTCTACTATTGGACATGGGAATACGAAGGAAAGTTTAACGGATCAATAAAATTGATTCATTTCAATGAGTTTAATCTTAAGTTTGTTAATAGAAAGAAGGTATGCTGTGTAGGTATCAAGTTAAGGTGACGGTTGCTATTATCTTGAAGCGGCAACTTGATTTTCAGCCAGTTTAAAATTAATTTCATCAACATTCAGTCTGCTTTCAGAATAAATCAATAAATGTTGGGGCTGAACTTTTGATCCTCTCTGCCTTCTAGTTTGATGGGATCCACGTGGTGAGCGGCTCATTGGACACGTCTATAAGGGTCTGGGACGTGGAGACGGGCAACTGCATCCACACGCTAACGGGGCATCAGTCCCTAACCAGCGGCATGGAGCTCAAAGACAACATCCTGGTCTCAGGCAACGCAGACTCTACTGTCAAGATCTGGGACATCAAGACGGGCCAGTGCCTGCAAACACTGCAAGGTGAGTCTCCCATCCCAGCAGCCTGTTGCACCAAATGACATTGCTAGGTTTAAGTTTAAATGTAGCTAGAGTTAAGGTGGAACTTAAATGTGCACCTCCCCCGAGCAGATGTAAGTCACAACTTAACTGCTGTCATGGCGGAAAGGTTAAAAAAAAATGGTAGGAACTAATGTCAGAGAAAAATATTCTCTGATGTTTACAGCAGGAGCTCATTGGACATTTATGATGACCCTGACATTCAGTTGTGATGGGAATTGCCGCTGCTTACAGTAGGTGCTTACTTCAGCAGAATCTGGAGGTTTTCCGGACATTTGTTGGTGTTTACATCGTTTAGGATTTAAGTGTTAAGCCATCTTCACCGTAGTGAAAAAACATCAAGCACAAGTTGAATTATTGACATGCATTATTATTACAAACATGCGTTGCATTGTATGTTAGCTAGTTCAAGAGTGATATCGAGTCACCTGCAACACCTGACATGTTACAATCGAGAGTGTGTGCAAGCAAGATAAGCCTAAATAGTTTGCTAATGATGCTAGTAATGGATAAATGGTGAGAAGTCTAAAAGTAATGGATACATTAATGGTTCAATTGTATGAGATACATTTGCAACATAGCATGTGGTGTCAATGAAGAGGTACTTGAGATTGAGATTGGTCGCTTCTGGCATACATTGCCTTTTTAGTCTATTGTAGGTCTCTTCATTTCTGTAACTAGGTGGTAGTGTCTTTCTGCAGCTTGTCACCTGAATGATACACCACAGTAGGTGAAATGTCACTTTCTGCAGCAATATATTTGGATTATAGTCATTACCGAGAGTAAGTAGGGACTTTACAAAGTGGTGAGTTTATGCAACAGGCTGCAGAACCATTCAGATGTACACTTAACTGTTACTATACTAATATAGAAGCCTTGAACAACAACAAAAGGTGCATAAGATGGGACTTAGCTATAACTGACTGTCCAATTAAAACCCAGACTGTAAATGACCTGTTTGTGTGTGGCAGTACGGAGCCAACACCTTGTGGACCTGCTGGTCCTGATTACACTCTCATTTCCTTTGTGTGTGTTCAAATAGTTCAAACTGCATTAGTAGCAGCACTGGTGCCTCACAGGAAGTTGGAAATCCTTTGCTGAATAGCAGCAGCAGCAACCACCAGCGCCCCCACCCCTAAATGCCCTCATTAGCAAACTACAACCCTGTGTGCTGGTTCTACAAACACCAACACCCCCTGCTGAACAAAGGGATGCCCCAGTGAGAGTCTGAAGAGAGAGAGGGAGGGATAAGACCGACTGTGTGTGTCTTGTGAAGAGGGGGTGACTACAGTGAAAGGATGAAGGCCGGGGTACTTTGTAGGTCATGTAATTAGGTCAGCGGACAATTTCTGCTAATCATTAGTGTGTTTTGATAAGACAATAGGCCGATAACAAGGTCGTCACTGTCAGCTGAAGAGAGTATAGGTAATGGATGGAGCAGGCTTTGTTGTGGTAATGCGGAGAAGGGAGGGAGGAGAGAGGCAGGCATGTTGGGGGTTGGTGCAGAGCAGTATTGTATACTGGGGTAAATAGCGCAGCCTCTGAACCAACTGTAGACAGAAATGGAAAATAAGTGAAAGCTTGTTGACGGTGAGATTTCAACAAATTCAATGTGTCTGATGAATGAAATAGCTGCTATGGCAACAACAAAAAAGCAGTTCATTTGCCAGCACTTGATTCTGCACTTGTTTGTGCTTTGTGTCGCCCTAATTGATTTAATTAAGATATCATTTCAAGCCCTTATGGAAATCTTAAGTTACTGCACGCATACAGTCACAAATAAAGTCACCTCAATGAAGGCAGTAAAAGCTGCCATCTTCACTTAAAGTGTGGCCAACACACACACACACACACACACACACACACACACACACACACACACACACACACACACACACACACAGATGTGTAGCTGAAACTGCTTATCCTCTGTAACAGAGACAGGCCCAAGACTAAAGCCTGCCTACGGTAGAATACTTCACTACACTGTCATAACAGCTTCAGGAATAAGAGATGAATTCTCCCTTTGTTTAACAGAAGATTTGTTACGAGTTATTTATTCTGTATCTAACTTTCATTTCAAAGTCACCCATCCATGTCTCTACCCACTACATCACATACATATTTATTACAAATGGCTTGACTAAATTAAACCAGGAACTACAGAGGCCCAGGGGGATGCCTCTCTTTACGTCCTTCTTACCATCTGTTTCTTTGTGTGTTCAGGTCCCCACAAGCACCAGAGCGCCGTGACGTGCCTCCAGTTCAACAAGAACTTTGTCGTCACCAGCTCGGACGATGGCACAGTTAAACTGTGGGATCTGAAGACGGGCGAGTTCATCCGAAACCTGGTGACTCTGGAGAGCGGTGGTAGCGGCGGTGTGGTGTGGCGCATCCGGGCCTCCAACACCAAGCTGGTGTGTGCGGTGGGCAGCCGCAACGGCACAGAGGAGACTAAGCTGCTGGTGCTGGACTTTGACGTGGACATGAAGTGAGGAGATGTGGTGAGGAAGGACGAAGAGAGCGAACCGCGGAGAGGAAGGAATAGAGAGGGAATGGGAGATGAGGCACCCAGAAACCAGAGGGCCAAAGCCCAGAACTCTTCACCCAAACTCGCAAAATCTACAACCACCACCACTGACAGTGGGCTGTCCTGTCCTGTCCTCTACCATTATCTTCCCCATCCCCCTTTGGGAAAATGTTACTGACAGAGCCACAGACCCTCTCACGTGTTCGGCCCCTGCTTTCGACCCCCTCCAACCAGTACGAGGTGGAGTCGGAGGGAAACGGGGCGGCGGTGCGCGACCGGTCTGTCCCGCAATTGGCTGGGAGAAGGAAGAGAGGAAGAAAGGAACGACGGATGATGACTGAACTCTTTTGAAGTGACTCAACCCTTTCGGTTTGGGGTCCGCTTCGCACAGAGACTTGGTTTCGCTCAAGCCTGACAGATTTTGAGATGTACAGAGATATATTATTTTTTAAAGATCCCCACACACCCCCTCCCATCCCATCAAGAGCACGCGCCCACACACACATACACTCAACCGGAAAGTAGAAAACATTGACTGTAGGAAAAGATTGAGGAAGGTAAATTTCCACACACCTAAAGAGCTGCTTGTATCAGAGGAGAGAGGGCGACTGGAGGGTTCAGCCTGTAATCAGGCTCGTTTCTTGTCACTCCATTTCCGTTCTTATTGTTCTCCACTCGGTTTCTGTAGTTGTCTTTACGATATCGCACGCAAACACAACTGTGAATTTCAATAAGTTTTTGGTTTATCATACGAAAGAGGTTTCTCACGTTTTTTTTTTCTCTTCGCGGTTGCCAACAGCAACAAATCCCAGTATTAGAAACCTGTTTAGGTTTGCTGTCATTATGTCACAAGGTTTTTTTTCCTTCGTCTTTTTATCTGAGTTGTTTGTTCTTCCTTTTTGTTTTCTACATACCTGGGTTTGGAGCTCCGTCTCCACATAAACATCAATGCTGTCCAGAATTTTTTTGGTTTAGCTGGGGTGGTTTCCTCAATGCCAGTGCTGTGACTAGAGGCAGCAAAGCTCTAAGCGCTGTGGATTAATGCCCCTGAACCCCCAGCCTCTTCCCCTCTACTGTTTTCTCCCAGTGGCCAAACTGTATTTATGCTGCTAGTTGAATGGAAAAAAAGAGAGATGGAACTTTTACTTGCTGTGACGTTTTAGTCCCAGGCAAAATTCCAAATTGAACTCTATATGTTTGGACTTAAAGAAACAAAAGATCACAAAATATAACATCCAACATTTTTGTTTGTTTTTGCCACTGAAACTTGAGCCAAACGTGCCTCTACGAGGCTGAGAGGAAGGAGCATGATCGCCTGCAGAGAGGAAACAAGGGGATGTACACTGTTGGGGTGCGTGTGTGTGCGTGTGTGTGCGTGCATGAGTGTGTGTGTGTTAGCGTGTTAATGGGCAACTTGTAAACACATTCCTTGGGACAACGCTCTTTCAGCCTGTTCTTTGGGGAAATGTACAAATGCTGTGTGGACTGGCAAAGGAAAAAAAAAAAAGCAGATGTATTGATTTTAACACGTGAATGAGAGAACTGTCCCTATCCGTGTGTGATTGTTGTTCCATTCAGAGATGTCTGAAGCAACGGAGGAGACCCATCACAAGGATCATGAGCTGCCCGGAGTCTTAGTGTTACATGTGTTGCAGTTAAAATCACCGGGGCGGCTGTCACAGCCTCGAGGATCGTCAGTGGGGAAAAATAAAAACACAAAGGCAACAAACGTGAACAGAAACATTGTAGCCAAACGTAAAATCGTCTCAATCTCCAAGAGTCACAACTCAAGCTGAACTGTGAAAGTGGTATAACACTGTATATTAAAAAAGAAAACAATCTTGCTCTATCTCCTCTCGTTGTTTTCTCCCTGTTTTAATTTATGATCTGGTTTGAGAAATCAGATTTGTTGCAGGTGTTTTATTTTTTCAGTTCATGTAAACTGCCTGGCAAAAAAGAAAAACAGACAGAAAAAACCTTAAAGGGATTGTGTATTTGTTTGATTCACTTAGAATTTTATTTTCTTATAACTTAAGTGCAATAAAATGTGGGTTTTTTCTTTTTTCATTTCAAGCATATCAGTTGTCTGTTTTTGTTACCTGTGTGAAGGTATCTTATATGTTCAATAAAGCAAATTATTTGGTTAATTACATCCCAAAGGGAATACTTCTAACATGTATCACAGTGCAGGTTTTTTTAGGCCAAATTTATTATGACAAACCTTTTGTATGATGGACTGTCATATTCGGCGAAACCAGGCAATGTTTATCAGGTTAGATTTTCCATGTGGAACGTGTGTTCGCTTCAATGGCAATTTTACTCTGGTTTGAGAAGGGTTTTATTTAACTTTATAGGTCATCATTTTTTAATTTTTTTTTTTTTTTTTTAACTTTGTCAACTCAGGTTTATTTAAATAGCCCACCACGGTCCATCTCACAGTACTTAACGGGTCCGTTTCAGAAAGCAGGTTTAGTGAAAACTCTGAGTTTGTTAACCCTGAGATGAGGGAAACTCTGGGTTTTCTGTTTCAGAAAAAGAGGTAACTTAACCTCAGAGTCAGTTACTATGGTAACTGAGTCTGTGAACCTAACCTGGTCGGGAGCAGGTTTTCTTCAAGAAACTCGAGGTTTCTTCTCTCTCATTTCCTCATTCATTCAGTCTGTATCAGTTTATCGGCATGAATAAAGACAATTGTGTTGGTTTATGTTAGGCAGATTATAAAACTTTTTTTTTCTAAAAACATGGCATTTCATTTTGTCGACGATCCCGTTGATGAAGAAGCTGTATTACTTCTGCTTTACTTCGCAGGGTGTTCTATGTCGGGAGATGATATTGAAACCCTGACATTTTAATTTTCAGATAACTTCCTATTTGAGCGGTATCGTTTTTCTTCCCAGTCTGTTATGCAGCCTATGCTACATAACCTTATCCGTCATCCTATCGCTAACGTCACCCATCGTGGACATGCTCTACATCCCAGCAGATTCTTTGTGTCGCATTACGTTTTTTTTGCAAACGGCAGTTTTCTTTACAACATTGGTGATGCGGAGCATATTAGTAAAGCCACTGTAGCAAAGCGCCATCAGAAGAATGTGACTCGCTCTGAAACGTTTTTGTAGTGTTCCCTGGACACAAACCAGTAAGACACATTAAAAAGGAGTTCCACAGTATTGCTGGTGAATGATGTAAACCCTTTGAAATAAAAGATTATGAATTATAATTCTGTTAATGATGGTGCTGCAGCCTCAGTGGGATTAGTAGGCGTAGGCCTATTTTTTCGCCTGCAGTATTGCACCTAAATGAAATGGATTATAGGTTCAATACCATTTCACCAGTAATATTAGGCTATACTTATGATTAAATATGATATACACTAAATTGGAATATACACATTTACTCTAGCAGCAATTTTCTTTTGCCCTCAATTTTTCTTTCCCACGCAAATTCTCTCTTTTGCAGCAGCAGCCGCTGTGTTGCTTTTTTAACGAAATACATGTTCAAACTCGCGGTTTGTGCGCATGAGTATTTCCGCTGACCCGTTTGTTTGTGGTTGTTACCATGGTGAATCGGAGTATCATGGCTCCATTCATACTGCCTTTTTATTGTGGTGGTACACGCTTGTGAACCTACTCGGAGTTCATTGAACCAACTCATATCCGCTGTTCTGGAACCGAAAACTCAGTTTCCCATCTCAGGGTAAATCAACTCAGAGATCAGGGTTACACTCAGAGTTTGTTAAACCTCCTTCCTGAAACAGGCCCCAGGATTAGAACTGGAATAGCAACTCTGCCATTTTATTTGTTATGCTGAATAGAGCTCTAACCTTCAAACTTGAAACTTGCTGGTGCTAGTTGGAGTGGTGCCAACCACTGATTCACCCTGCCCCTAATAGTACAGCATATAAAAAAGTGAACAGTCAGTATAGTATGCCAAAAAAAGTCTGGAAGAACATGCAAACTCCACACAAAAAGGGCCATCTCGGACTGGGAATCGAACGGGATAAAGTCTGCTGTGCCTACTTGTTGGTGCTAGTTGGAGCAGCGCTAACCACTGAGCCACCCTGCCACCGAATTAAAAAAATGTTGTAAACACTTATAGTATAGTATGTTGAAAATAGTCATAGTCTAGTATATCGAAAAAAAGTGATAAAGTCATGAAAAAGACATTATAGTATGTTGAAAAAAAGTCATAATATAGCATGTCAAAAAAAGTGATGAACAGGAATACAACTTTTATCTTCATCCCTGTAAAGTAGGTCTTAAACCCTACATGATTTGAACACACAACCTTCTGGCTTCCAACCATTCTATCACTCTAAGCTATCTGACCTGACACAGGTTTAAGTTTTCATCATATTAGGCTCTTTCACTTAGTATATTGGACCTCAGATCTAATAGTATGTCGAAAATAGTCATAGTATAGCATGTGGGAAAAAAGTTATAAAATCATAGTATAGTACGTAAAAAAAAAGTGATTAAAAAGTCATGCTATAGTACGTCAGAAAAAGTCATTAGTAAGGTCAGAAAAAAGTGATAAAAAAAAGTCATAGTATATTATGTCGAAAAAAACATGAAAAATACATAGTTTAGTATGTCGGAAAAAGTCATAGTATTGTATGTCAAAAAAGTCACAGTATATGTTGAAAAAAGTCATGCTATCATATGTCAAAAGTCATGAAAAATACTTTATTATATCAAAAAAGACAAAGAAATCTTAGTATAGTATTTTGAAAAAAGTCATTGTATGGTATGTTGAAAAAGTCATAGTATAATATGTTAAAGAAAGTCATAGTACAGCATGTTGAAAAAAAGTGATAAAAAAAGTCAAAGTATAGTATGTTGAAAAAAGTCATAGTGGAGTATAGTATGTCGAAAAAAGCGATAAAAAGACAGTATAGTATGTTGAAAAAAAGTGATAAAAAAAGTCAAAGTATAGTATGTTGAAAAAAGTCATAGTGGAGTATAGTATGTCGAAAAAAGCGATAAAAAGACAGTATAGTATGTTGAAAAAAGTCATATAAAAGTCATAGTATAGAATATCGAAAAAAGCGACAAAAAGACAGTATAGTATGTCGAAAAAAGCGATAAAAAGACAGTATAGTATATCGAAAAAAGTCATAGTATAGGATGTCGAAAAAAGTGATAAAAAAGTCATCGTATATTATATCAAAAAAGTCATAGTATGTCGTAAAAAGTAATTTCATAGTATGTATAGTGTATCAAACCAAGTGATAAAAAAGACATAGTATAGTATGTCGAAAAAAGTGATAAAAAGTCATAGTATAGTATGTCAGAAAAAGACATAGTATAGTATGTCGAAAAAAGTGATAAAAAGACATAGTATAGTATGTCAGAAAAAGGGATAAAAAAAAAAGACATACAGTAAAAGTCATAGTATAGTATATCGAAACAAGTGATAAAAAAAAAGTCATAGTATATTATGTTGGAAAAAAAATCATGAAAAGGACAGTATAATACGTCCAAAAAACTGATAAAAATAGTCATGGTATAGTATGTTGTAAAATGTATTATTAATTATTATTTCTTAATTTTGTCTTTAATTGTTTTTTGTAGAGATAATTCATGTGATTTTAGCCTCACTGAAGCCAGAACAGAAGAACTTATTGCTTTCATGCTGCTGTATCTAAATCACAGCGAAGAAGACCGATTTGAATGTGACCCGCTGGGTTTTTTGTTTCGTCAGTGTCAATTATATCCCGACCGTTATCTGTCATGAGCCCATACAGCTCACAGTAGCAGCAGTAACAGAGTCTGTGCTGTGCTGCGGATTCCCTTCCTGCCTGTTGCCTAGTGATAGCTCGTCTCTGGCTGGGCCTCAGAGCTCAGTGTGCACTCGCAGTATAAACGGTATTGTGAGGAAGCAGTGATGGCTGTACATCCCCACATGAATAGACGCGTGGGGGAGTTTCCACTTTGGTTGGCAAGGTTACTCTGAGCGCCTGTTGTTCCCAGGCTACACTCGTGTTGTGTAAGCAGCAGCTCTGCTCCACTGACTGGTCATGGAGGAGGGTAATCTAGTTTGTAAAATATTTGTTTTATATATGTGTTTCTGGTTTCATGCACCGACGCAAAACGCTACAACAAATCTATGATTTAGGGCTAAAACGATTGATATAACTTACATCAATTTGTTTTAGTCAAGCAAATATTCTCTGGCTCCAGCTTCTCCAATGTAAGGATTTGCAGCTTGTCTCAGTATTATGATCGCTGTAACTTCAATATATTTGGGTTTGGTCCTACAAAACAAGAAGAAGATATGACTTTGGGCTCTGGTAAAATGAGATGAGCACTTTAATCACTATTTTTTGACATTTCATAGACTAAACGATTGATCAACTAATCGAGAAAACCGTAGTGGAACGGTTACTCCTTAATAAAGTGAAAGTACCAATACCACAATGTAAAAATGCTCAATTAAAGTCCTGCATTTAAAATCATCAATCAGGGGAAGTGTGGAAATGTTGCACAATCTGATTAAAAGTCTGATTAAAGGTCTTTGGAAGTACCACTGCATATGTTAGAAAAGCTGTGCGAAATCTGATAAATTGAAAATAGTGATGTTTGCGGCTGAAGACTGCAAGTTTTAAAATTGAAAAAATTGGAGGGTGTGGAGTTAGAGAAGTGAGTACATTAGCCACAACTAGCCTAACACACCCAAATCTCAGACCAAACTATCAGTGGTCTAGCTGCATTGTGGGCAATGTCGGCGCCAGGTTTTGACAAGTATGTGTACAATTAAAAATAAGACGATATCTCTGGTTCTGCTGCTTCAATTTTGATCCTTTTTTGACAATGTTAAAATGTAGTGGAATAGAAGTATAAAGTAGTTTAAAGATGAAATAAGTAAAAGTACAAATGCCTCAAAATACTAAGCACAGTACTTTGTTACTTTCCTCCACTGCAAGGAACACATCAAAGAACCAATAATAAAAATAATAATTTGTTACAGCCCTACAGTATTCAGATTTGTTTGTGCTCATATGAAGAAATAACTAATGTAAATGTATTTTTTTTGGATAAAAAGCTTAACGGCATACTGTAACAAACAATATCATCTGGACGAGGAGACACTGATGTATGTCCACAGGCAGTCCTTTAATGAACTTAATTTTAGGAAGTGATGAATCATCTCAACCCTTGAGGTTATTAGCCATTTATCTACCTTACACTTACTGCCTCGAATGCACTGCACTTCCTCTTGATGAATGAACGTCCCTTTCGCTGCTCTCGCCACTCGAAAGAACCACGTCTGCTGTTGCTCCTCAGCACTAGCTCATCCGGCGACAAACAACACGCCACGGACATGAGGGATGGAAAAATGAGTGAGGAATGCTGCCTCACAGAGCAGAATTTGATGGTACGGGAAGCATTTAAGGGCTTTCGATGTCAAGATAAAAAGGAGGGGGGGAACAAAGAGATGGAGATCCCTCCATCTCTTTGTTCAGTAATCCTGGCCTGCAGCATCGTTGCTCTTCTCATTGCCAGCAGATTCTCAAAGGGCCGTAGCATTAGCAGTGGTAGCGTTCCGTGTCTCCGCTTAATCCTATTTTGGACCTTTGTTGTAGCCCGAGAACTGATAAAGGAGCATTTAATCACCATAACCTGCTGTCAATGGATGATGTTGAATGGAGGTACAGTATTGTAGCTCACCATTGATCCATGCGCACACACACACACACACACACACACACACACAGATCTCAAATGCCTTTGGATCCTTCAGGGAGCCAATGTTGATGTTGGCCATTAATCTTGATGGCTGCCCTCTGTGAGGTCAGCATGTTCACTTAACTCAACTGGAAGTGTGTGAATTTGACAAGTCTGAACTTTTTCTCCTTTACACTCGTCTTGCTCCCCCCCAAAAAAGCTGTAGTTCTCAAAAACCCTTTTGAAATGCAGAGTTCGTTATCATCACAATTGGCGATTTGAATGAATTCCCTTCGTTTGCTCACAGCTCAGCAGCGTACCAAATCACATCTTGTGTTTCATAATGAGATGTGTCAAAGGCGTTCTAGACTACAATAATCCTGCGTGAGAAAGCCAGAAGCAGAAATATCCATTCACCTTTTCTCTCTCTCATAAAATCAAGCAAGGTTAATAACAGCCAGGTGAATATGAGGCGGATCAGATCAGCGGAAATCTCTTTGACATTGGGACTCATGCCTGACTGCCATTTCTTCAGCATCAAGAACGTGACAGCAGGAGGTAAAACTGCAGGGGTCGTTCATTTAAATCACTGACAATCCCACGGACCTCCAAACGCAAGACATTTAGTTTAAATTATATACAGTGTCTCCATAAATTACAAACCATGTTGGGTTGGATTATAGAGAAACGAATGAACGAGACGTCTAAAAAATTCTGTTGATAAAATGATGCAGCAACACAAATACGGCATCTAGGGTTTCAAAGTTTTAACCAGTATGTGTGTCAGCACTTCAGTGTCTAGAAGTACTACATTCTTAAAGATGTCTTGTTACTTACTCACCCAAGAGACGTTTAACTTCCGTTCCAAGTATTTTAAATACTTTTCTCTTACTTGTCATTGACATCACCTGATGGTCATCGCGGTCACGAGACTCATCAGAGCTGTGTGAGTTGGTGTGAAACTGCCTGAGGAAAGAGGATATTATCTGTGAGTGATTACTTAGAACTATTATCCTGTGACCTGAAAGATTTAACGCCTCTTCACACTGTGTAATTTAGGGCTTCCTTTAAAAAAGTTGACAATTGCGAGAGAGAATTAAATGCAAACCACTGGTTGTACACCACCACACACTGACATACTGTATATCCACATACATATGATTTAGTGATTTTGCGATCAAAGACAGTCTGCCAGAAAATTCCTTCAGTCTTCAAACTGATGTTTTGTCTGATCAACAGTCCAACTCCCAAATATGTTAAATTTATAGTAATATAAAACAAAGTGGAGCTGCAACAAACAAGTATTTCCATTATTGATTATTCTAACGACCATTTTCTTGATTCATTGTTTCAACTACAGTATCAAACTTTTTTAAATGCATCTAACAATTTCCAACAATTAAAGCTCATCTCTTCCAATGCCTTGCTTTGTCCAACCAACAGTCTAAAACTCAAAGATATTCAATTGGCTATGATATGAAACAGAGAGAATCAGCAAATCGTCACGTTTGTGAAGCTGGAACAAGTGGAAGTTTGGCATTTTTTTTATTGTCATTGCACATGAAATGCAGTTGTCTCAGTATTTTGTTGTCTAAATGACCTCTCTAAGTATTGTGACCTTGAGTGTGTTGGATTTAAAGGTGGGAACGTGTGTTTTCCTACCGTGGAGGACCGTAAAGTAGCATTCAGCTTCACGCTACACCCGAGCCCATCTGCAACACCCATGTGCGTAGGCGGTGAAAGTATGGCAGGGGAGGATGCCAGCACATACTGCTATGGAGAGGGCACACACGCTGGCTATCCAGCACCACCTGCCTCACTTGGGTAACTGATGAGCACAAGGTGTGCAACGGTGTGTGCTCTCATTTATCTGCAGAGAAGATGAGTAAGCAAATTCACCTGTGGTGTCGTCCTCAAGTGCTAATTATGCGGTCAATTTTCTGCAACGGAGGACAGTGTGTGAGCATTTCAGAGACGCATTTATGTTTGAGTATGGTACAGAAATGTCTAATATTTAACTGATTCGATGTCTACAATGCAGTTGTACTCTGTTTTCCTTTTGAAGCAGTTGTGTGCTCCTGTTTGTGTATGTGGAAGTTGTTGATGGTGCTCACCTGCTTTTGCCTGCTGTGGTCTGGCAGGGAGACACTGAGCAGGAGAGTGGCGCAGGCAGAGCTCAGGCATGACAAGCCCTTCTGGAGCAAGCTTATTACTCAACAGAGCCGAGCTACAAAAATACTCCAGTACCTTATGCCCTGACCTGCTGCCTATACTCACACTATGCGTGTCCCACGCTGGATTATTTTTCAACCATTTAAATGAAATCCATGGTTTATTAAACTATTACTATTATTACTATTAATTTCTATCAATTATAAGAACATTGTACTCACGAAAGTGTGACAACACCCTTTTACTTTTATGACTGTAGCCACTGGCCATTGAATTTGGTGGGTTGATTCAGGTGTATAAGAGCCGCTGCGCTACAGAATAGAGGTTGAGCAGGTCGAGGTATTTGCCCACCCGAAACAAGCTGCTCTGTAAAGTCACATTTAGACCGACTTGAGCCCTGCATGAAAAAACGCAGCACTGTAATTCAAATGAATGGAGTCAGTCCGCCGGTGCAATGAGGGCTCCTTCAACAAAACGCAGGATCGTCCAGCAAAAAAGTTGCACCAGGCTTAACTTTTTCTGTAACTCTACACCACCCAGCAAGATGCTGCGTTGGACAGTCATATCATGCAAGTGCATATTCCTGGAGGATTACTTTGTAACATGAATGCTGTATTTCCAGAGTTGTAAAATCTTGTCTGTGAGTATTAAAAACTGTTGTGCAGTATTTTGGCATCTCATAAGCTTTTAAACACATTAATACAACGCAGCTCCCCGTGCTCTTGTTAATGCAGGGCTGTTTTCAGTCTGAATCCCTGCTAAAGCTGTCAAATTCTCTCCTTCAGTGCAACTTTTGCCATGAGATTTGTCTATAAAATGAACTGCTAACAAAAGACTGTTAGTCGGGTCAGGGTAATGCCTACCCGGCTCACTGGACGACCAGGGCCAGTTGGCTGCCACGAAAACATGAATGAGAGGTTTATCCCTAGTTGGACTGCAGAGGTAAGCCAGACCTTTTTTTACCAATCCAAAGGCCAGTGCCAGTATGTGAGTAAAACTGCTTTACTTTATCTAGGTTAAATATCACCCAGAGACAGAGGAAGAGGAAGGATGCAATGGAGCAATTACTTGAATTGCCTTTAATACCGGGACACGAATTATACTCACCATCTAAAAAAAATATTGCACAGCAGTGATTCCCAAGACTGCGATGTTGATACGCTTTCATCATGATCACACTTTTCCCCAGGAGGAAACACTTCCAGCCAACCTGGGACCAATACAAGTCTGCAAATGGCTCCGTTCAAGTGTTGCAGTATAACAGTTTGATTATTATCCTGTTTGAGGTCACAGTAGCATTGAATTAGTTTTGTACACATTCAGGTTAATTTGAAGAGCATAATCGCATACAAGAGCAATTCAAAATGCAATATAGGGTGATAAAAATTATTAAAACAAATATACAGACAAACAACACACATATATTCACACAAAAGTAGATGAAGATTGTGTTTGTGCAAACCTCAAATGAATTGGCAGACTGTTCTGGGCTTCAGGTGCATAAACACCGAATGCTCAATTGCCAGATTTAGACTGAGCTCTGGGAATCTGAGGGAGACATCTGTCTGGTGACCTGAGAAATCTGTCAGGCGGATACATTGGAAACATGTCAGATATGTAATGTGGAACCAGACCATTAAGAGCTTCACAGACCAGGAGCAGAATCTTCAAGCCAATTCTGTAATTAACAGGTAGCAATTGGGGATGTTCGAGAATTGGAGTGATGTGATTGCATTTTTTGGTCCTCATTAAGGTGTGAGGGGCTGCATTTTGAATAAGCCCCTTAAATAGCTATGACAGGATGAAGAGTGAAAAAAGGCATTGCAATACTCTAGCCAGCTAAATTCAAAGGCATCAAAAGATGCTTCCACATTGAAATGGGATAGAAAGCATCACATTTTTGAAAACCATAACAACTTATTTGACAGAATAATCTTTAAAGGAAACACTCTCCCGCCTGTGTGTTAAGTATGGAGCTGGAGTCGGGTGGTGACTAGCTTAGTTTAGCATAGAAAAGGTTACACTACATAACTCCACTAAAACCACAAATTGTCAATTTTATATTTCTGTTTGTCTATGAATTAAACAAATGGACTGTTCATTAGTGAACTTTAGAGGTGCTGGTAGGCATATTTTTTACTTTTAGAGAGCTCCTGCATCCAGTCTTTATTGTTAAGATAAACTCCATTTATCAGTGTGTAAGTGGACTATAGTGAACAGGAAACTAACTCAAGCAGACCAATATTTCACTCAACAGAAACAATCAGTGGTGAGGAGAACACTGCTACAAATAACAGAGGAGGTTGGAGAGAGGTCCAGGTGGTGCTCCAGACCAACAGGTACACGCATGCAGTGAGAATCCCACTCAGACATTAGACCAGGAAGGATGCTGCTAAATAACCACGGACCACAGGAATCATCCCTTCACTTCATGTCACAAGGTTCAGCACTTTCCACAAACCATTTAACAACGTAAGATCTCTGCTGTTCTGCTCTCTATACAGTATGCTGTAAAGACAGGACCCCACCCACTCAGGCTGTCTCACATTTTTAAATAAAGGTTTGAAATTAAATGAAATGGAAAACTGGAGCGGACCAAAACCAGTCAAAATATGAACTGGGAAAGGATCAAAGTCATCACCCAGGAGTCAATGGAGGACGGAGAAAGATCAGACACAGTTTGTGGGTTTCAATAGTGGTTAACAAGCTGTCCATCACGCAGACCCTTCCCCAAGCTCGCATGAATTATGTAATATCAACTGCCAAGGGGAAGTGAAGGAGCCAAACAATTACTGAAATGCACAAGGAAAGTTACAGTCTCCCCCTATATATGACCGCCTGTTATCACATGACCAAAATTTCATACATGACAACAAGGCAAACTTCATTTCCTGATTACGACCGTGAGATGTGGTTGAAAGCCCTGGAAAAAGCCAGAAACGCCACCTTGAGCTACAATTGTTTTGTCAAGGTCAAAAATGAACCTTCACGCTCAATTTAAAAGCTTGTTATGAGGACATTGTGATCTTAGAGCCAAGGCCAACTTTACCTGAAGATTATCAGTAGGACAAATAATCTCAACCCTCTCATAACCACCACTGTGACCTGAAGTCATTGCACCTCTCTTCTCTGCTACATTGTTCCTGCTACCAAACGGCTTTCTCTCAGTCTGTAGGATATGCTGTATTTATCCAGCAGTATGATAAAGCTTCCAAGACAAGTGATTTACCCCAAAACGTTGTGTAATCATTATTGATTCTCATTGTTCTCGTTTTGTCTAATCACCTTAATTGCTAAAATACTATTTTAGAGAGCAGATAATCACAACCATAATAACTCCGGTGTTTCTGTTAATCCTTCTCCAAAGCTACTGAAAAATGTTGTATTTTCTTAAGTTTCTTAAAAAAAAAAAAATAATCTTGATTAATTAGTGTTACATCAAAGGAGCAGTCTCACTCTAAGCAGGAAATGTAATTATGCACTAATGAAGAAGAAGACTGTGCTGCTTTCATTCCTCCACAGTGACACTAAAGGCTTGCGTCATATCAATATCTCACATTTTACCCTGCCTGGGGAGTTGATCAGCCAGTCGCTGGGTGAGGCTTTAAACCCCCCCTCGGTGAGATGAGACATACAGGGGACAGGGAGGGGAGTGCTGCTCCTAATGACAAGTGTAGGAGAGCTCAGACTGTCGAGAAAGCCTGACTTCAAAGGGGTGAATGAGAGGAGAGAAACACAGCAAACACAGGCAGACATAACGGGTCAGAACAGAGAGGAGGTTGAGGGCGTCTGAGGGAGCAGAATATAAAGGGTTGGGATTTAAAGCAAAGCCGAATGCCCTCAAACACTGACAAGCAGACACCTGAGACTCAAGTCCACTTACAAATACTGCAAAGTGCATCATCCAAGCACACACCCTCACCTTTTGAAGCCTGCTGGACTTTGTTGTGATGTATAATTAAGGTAAAATGTGGCTGGACATTGGCATGTTTCAACGCTCGGGATTGTATTTTCATTGATAATAATGGTGTTAGCCCCCGGCTGTGTGAGACAACTTGCATGATGATGTGCAGCACACAAAAGTGATCAAAGCCCCCAAAAATGAAATGTGAAGATTAATGTTTGAAATAAAAAGAGGGAGAGAGAGAGGGAAGAGGCTGGTTTCACCATAGAAACAGCAAATGAGCAAATGAGTGCATATCAGATGTTTTACAGAAATAGAATCTTTTCTCTCAGGGAGGACTCCTTCAAACCCCGGTGAATTAAGGCATGCATAAAGGCCTCCCCAGCGGACCATGATGTATGCGATCAGTTTGCTCGACACATAATGAAGATGCTCTGAGCCCGTTCAGAGCGGATTCAGCGGACGTTTGCTGTGCAGCTGATGACTGCCAGAGCCTTGGGATAATGAGGCCTGGGATAAGACGACTGTGAAGAGGGATTGGAGGAATCTGCGGCAGACTGTTGGCAGGCTTGTGTTGTCTGAGCCGGGCTCTTACACCAACTGCACTGGAGGACAACTCTTTACAAATTCCAACTCTCATAAGAGGGGAGGGTGGTAGGAAAGCGGAGGAGGCCATTTGTGTGAAAGAAAGAAAAGAAAAACACCCACGTGTGTAACAGCAAAACATTCAGCCTCAAAACGTGCTAGATTTCCCCATGTGGCCTACTGCTACCAAAGAAAGAGGAAGCAGAATAGAGGGATGTCAGTCAGTGAGACAGTGAGTGGGATGAGATAATCTGTCAGCAGATGAGATGAGTTGACATCACCGAACATACTGTATCGGGCCTGTATCAGAGAAGAAGCAGAACGGTGTCCTGCTTTTCGGCTGTTTTGCTGTTTCTCAAAGTGCACACAAATTAAAAGTTTTTTCAGAGACTGAACTTTGCAGAGGCAGCACATTTGGGAAATGAGTAAAATAAAAAACACTCACATTTAAAGCTCTGGTTCTTGGCAATAATAAATTGTACATTATTAATAGTTACAAAACGTTTTCAGTGTAATAAATAAATGCCAAAGAGACACAAAACAACTACAGACAATGCCTCTCTTTGTCGTCATTTTGCTTTGGTTTGTAGTTGTTTTGCATCTCTTTGTAGTCATTTTGCATCTTTTTAAAGTCGTTTATCATCTCTTTGTAGTCGTTTTGCGTCTTTGTTGTCTTTTTGCATCTGTTGTTTTTTCTCTTTGAAGTCATTTTGCATCTCTTTTTTGTCGTTTTACGTCTCTTTGTAATCGTTAAGCATCTCTTTGTAGTCTTTTTGCATCTCTTTGTTTTGCATCTTTTTGTTGTCGTTCTGCGCCTCTTTGTTGTAATTTGACTTTCCAACAAGAAATGTTAACAGTGACTTCATACAGGGGATCTGATACTAAGCCAATTAGCTATCATTAAACTATGGCAGCAGGGATTGTGCCACCCCTCTACAGGAAGAGTGTTTTGTATGCAAGTATAAGTGACAAAGTTCCATCTTCGGTTGTTTTCAAATGAGGAAAATTTCTATTTATCAAAAACATTAACTTCTCCAAAAAAACGCAATTCAGCGCTCTTTTTCGGTTGGCACTGCAGTTCACACGGCCATTCATTACCCTCTCTTATTCATAGTTTCCCCTTAAACCAAAGGGAATGATTAAAAATCCCCACGATTAGTTGGAGGGTTTCTGATTCTACAGTCGCCAAGACTTCAATCAGCCTATAATTGAAAAGTTATAATGAGCTTCAGCCGAGCTCAGCTAAAGCACTCCAGCTTGACTCCGATTCCACTTTGGGCTCGTCTTTTGGAACAAAGCGAGGACACAGCCGTTTGAATCTTCCCACAAACAACCCTTATTATCATGAGAGGCTTTTATTATGATTTTTCATCAAGCTTAAAATTAGGTGACATTAAAGCCAGATTTGATGCAAATTGAATGTGCGAAAGCAGTTTGTATTTTTCATTTTGCTTTGTGTGTAATTAGTTGCAGTCCATTCAGATTCACAGAGGAAATGGAGGAAAAACAATGCATACATATTGCATTAGGGAGCATACGGCTAGGGAGGAGCATCATTAATCAAAGATCCATAAACACAGCTCATAATGTTAATCCAGGTCTTATTTTCTAAGCTGTGGACACTTGTTATGAGCCATCTATTTCTAGAAAGCATTTCTACAAAGTGGAGAAAGATGCATAACCAGAATATGTGTTAAATTATCCATTGGTAGGACTAGCACAGTTTCCACCTTTTCAATCTGCTTATTTCTTCCATCCAGAAACATGAAACATAAGTTCTACAATGCCTGATGTAATGAGAGTAGTATTTTCACCTCGAGCCCTAGCGAGGCTCTGTTAGTATTCCTCATACGTCTCATCTCCCTGCTTTAGCTTTGGGGTATATGTGTGTGATGTATGTTTTTTATTGTAGAGGCGCTTCAGATGAAGACTGGCTGCCTTCCTGTGGGCATCACAGCGACACAAGAGGTAGACAATCAATCGGCACTCGCCCGAATCGCCTCAAATTAACTTCCCAATGATTACCTCCAGGTATCTGCCACTGCTGTTTTTCCTCTGCAGATCTATAATGCAAACACTCTGCAGCAGCTGCATGTGTGTGTGTTTTTTTTTTGTGATGCACAAGCCGGCCACAGCAAACTATAGCTTGTTGAAAAATGAGCACCCCTAGGCACTGAGGGAAGGAGAGAAGATGGGGAAGGAACAGGAGTAGATGAAGAGTGTGTCTGTGTGTGTGTCTGTGTGTGTGTGTGTGTGTGTGTGTGTGTGTGTGTGTGTGTGTGTGTGTGTGTGTGTGTGTGTAAAGAGAGGCAAAATTGAGTTATAATGCATTTTTGTACATCTGCGAAATCATGATAAGTCATTGCTGGTCTGTTTGCTTGTTGTCTGTTTGCTTTCCAGAACAACCCTTCTCCAATACCCTGTTGTCGGAGAAGATAAAAAAAGAAAAGAAAAAGAGCACACGCAAGCAGCAAATTCAAACTATCATAAGTCCAAATGAATCTATTACCATAATTCTCACAGCTTTAGTTTTTCGTATCTGTGTGCTTGGGGGTGACGCTCTGAGCCTTTCCTACCCATCTCCATTACCCTCAGCTTGTCAGTAAGCAAGCCGAGCAGAACAAGGAAGGAGGAACAGCAATCATAATGAGACAGACGATAACAAAGCAGAGGATGGAGAGATGGCAGTGACGGAGTGAGATGAGGCTAAGCTCTACACAGCCTGAATGGCCTGAAATGAAATGACAAGCAATCGTGAAACCTAAAACGAAGGAAATGACAATTAGCGTATATAATTTCAAGTTGCCTGCCGTTGTCCAGAGCAATATTGAGCACTGCCCT
Organism: Sander vitreus; assembly: GCF_031162955.1. Taxonomy (NCBI): domain Eukaryota; kingdom Metazoa; phylum Chordata; class Actinopteri; order Perciformes; family Percidae; genus Sander; species Sander vitreus. The sequence goes on along the minus strand of NC_135856.1, from coordinate 25,998,005 downwards.
CTACATCATTTAGAGGAAACTATGAATTAAACATGGCCACTTACCACACTGGTGGAGACGTAATGAAATTCAAAAACATTACTGACACTTGTTTTTACGTGTTATTTGATTGACATAGCGACCACGGCCAAGCATGGATGATTTCGAAGTGATAAGTGCTCAACTTGGAGGTGAAATAAACCTCACTGTTGCTAATTATCTACAGAGTGTTATTGCTGTTGGTTATTGCAACACTGGTATGAAATGATTCATTTGCAACACTGAAATAAAATGAAACAATTCTTCTGCTTCCAGCCTTCCTCTTCTAGTGGCCGTTTGTCACTCATTTCATGTCTGCTCTTTTGGGTTCATCTGTGTGGTACCACTACACCTATCAGTCTGTTTTGCCTGCAGCTTCAGCAGGTGTATCCTCAGTCCGTCCACCTGTTCCCTGTCTGTCCGCTTTCAAGAGTGCAAACAAACAGGAAGCTGCTTTTTCTGCCAAAATAAGAGGTTAGAGGGCATTATGCTGCTCCTTTGCCTTCCAATGAGAGTGTTGCCAAGTTCCAGTCTCCAGTTTAAGCACTAAGCACTCGCAGACTTTAAATGCCACCACATACATGATCAGCATAAGTGCCTGAGTGGGGTGGGTACAAGGGCTCCAAAATTCCCAAAATGTTAAATCACATGTGAGAGGCATTCCTGTGGCCACAAATGCATGCCTTCATGTAAAAAAAGGCCTGAAACAGTGCTTGATGTATGTTACATGCATGAACATGTTCATGCCATCTCTTTTCATGTTTCTAAGTGTTTTAAAGGTGCAATATATAATACTGACAGCTAGTGTTTAATATAGTTACTGCAGTACAAATTCCAAATACTGAAGAGAGTCGTCTCCCCCACCCCTTCCTCCCCAGACTCGAAGTTCACGGAGGTTACCAGGCTGAGACTGCAGTATCCACACCAATGTTGCTAGATCCTTGTCTCACATAGCCAGACATTACTTCACAGCACAGCAGAGTAGCTAACATTAGATGCTGGCTATATTGAGTTATAAAAGCCGGTGCTCACGCGGAGCTCTGTACCCAACTGACAGACACACTTTTTCGGCTTAGAATTACGGTAGGAACCGCTAAAAATAACACTGCCTTGCCATCCTCTACACCCGACTGAACACACTTTATTGGCTTAGAATTTCGGCAACAATCGATAAACACACTGCAAACTTACGGTCCTCTCTTCCCGATTTACAGCCCCCCCTCTTGGCTTAAAATGACTCACCGTTGTCGGCTACGGCCGCTGAACAGGCTACACGTCGTAAATAGCCGTGGCCCTATTGCCTGGTCCTCCAGTAACGTTAGCAGTTAGCAGGGTTAGCATGGCGGCATTAGCCAGGACCAATCGGGATCACTTTACTGGCTGTGTCTCAATTGTTTTTGCGAGTAACCAACTTGGGTACTCTAGCTATATAATTCAATGTGAGTACACAAATGTTGAAATTACATAAAATGCCCGTCCCTTGTAGCCGTGATAAATTAGCCTGAAACTAATGCTTAGCTACCTGTTCAGGAGGAAATGAGCCAACTTGGCGTCCTTTTGGGCTCTAAGCTGTCTCCATCTTTCAAATATCTCCAATATTTACTAAGGGTGCACGATTCAGAAAATGTCACGATTCGATATCGATTTTTAGGCTCAAGATTCGATTCAAAATCGATTTTCGATTCAAAAACGATTCTCGATTAAAAAAAACATTCACAGTATGTAAATGTAGTTACTGTTCTCATGTGATTGCAGTAGACATACAATTTAAAAGAAAAGAAACACAACAAATTAAATGTAGTTTGATATTACTTTATATGTCTTCATACAAAAATAAAAAAAATAAAAACTGCAAAGTGCCAAACTTTGGCCAGCTTTCAAATGCATTTAATTCAAGTATAAAATAAAATACTGGCATTAGCATTGTAAGATAGTATTTCAACTTAGCATGTTTCCTTAATATCTAATGACACATTGGGGTGATTTTGGGATTTATTACAGTAAATATATTACATATTGGACCTTTAATGATTTTGGATTTCCACTACCATTGTTTTCATTATTACAACACTATGACTTTAACGCTGTGATTTACAGAAAGTACAGTTGAGGCTCAAAAGTTGACCAGAGAGCCCTAAAGCACTTGTAGATTTTGCTGTGGGACAGCCCTGAACCATAAGCACCCTCATTTATTTCAGTGAGACCACTGCATTAGCAAAGCAAGGGTGCGGTAATGCCGAGGGCTCCAGCAAGAAACGCAGGGTTGTCCAGCAAAGAGGGTGAACCTGGCTAACTTTGACATGTACACTTCCGTCTTGTAGTGTTATAAAACATAAACCACCATGTAGTGTTTTGGCATCTGACAAGCCTTAAAGGCTGAGGTATGCCTGAAACAAACGTGTTGCCCGACCACGTCAAGTGTTTATAGCTGTTCCACACTCTAAGGGCGGGCGGAAAAGCATGCTGTCATAGAGAGAGGCGAGACGCATCAATTGAAGCTGGGTATAACAGTGCACTCTTTGGGACATTCCTCGAAAGCATTCAAGGTTTTGCACTTTTGTTTGACTTGTATAGAACATTTAAATCCCCAATCCAACAATCAGTATTCTAAGCATGGAAGCTCCGTTTGTATTTTTTGTTTAGTCTTCTTATTTTGCAAAACTTTGTGTTCTACTAAGTATTGACACTAAAATGCACAACCTGCAGCCAAAGAAAATTCCGTTTAAACATAGAGACAGCTGCCATTTTCTACACAAACTCAGTGACAGTGCCTGAAAGTCAAAGATGATGCACAGTCAGGATCAACACTCCAGGAACTACAAGTAATGCAATATTGATGGTCGGGCCTAAATAATAAATCCAACAGAAGAAGAGAATTCTGCTTCACATCAATGGGCTGTCAAAGAAGAGAAACTTTATTTTCTGACAACACGGTTATAAAGAAACATATGCAATCAATTAACCATCAGTGATCATTTATAGATATTTCCAAAAATAGTCCTTATCTATTGGCAAAACATTATTTAAAGATGTAGCCCAGTTTTTTCTTTTCTTTCTAATCATCTGCTCGACAGAAGCAAGCACTGCTATATTCCTTGCAGTTTGTCTTGTACAATAGCAAGCGTACAGTATCAGAGCCCTAAAATGGAGCACAATGGCATCCCCAGATGAAAGCCCCCAAAATTGGCATCCATAGATGAGGAACAAGAGTGTGTGTTTCCATCCCGATCGTCTCAGTCTTCCTGTGCTGTTGTGACAGCTGTGTCTGTGACACAGGCCTCATTATGAGCTTCTCTATCCGTTTTTTTCCTACACCTCGCCCACGATCTCTTCCTCATTTTTCTTTTTCTCCCTTACTTTTCATCGCAGTGACTGAGCCTGATCTTTGACTGCCACCCCTTTTTCTTTGCAGGTCCATCTACTGCCCTGACTGGCAGGTAATTACTACCTAGGTGACAGCAGCCTATTCCAAGAGTCGAGAGGTCATCACTGTGTTTTTGTGGGGCACAGAGTTTTCCTGAAGTTCTCAGAGCCAGATTTTCCATGTGAGGCAGCACCGGGCAGTGACAGTGCAGAGCTGTTAGTTTGGTCTTCATGTATGTGCCGTTGTCAGTGCTGCTCCCATATACATCCTCTCGAGCCATCTTCGATCCTGTGACTGAAAGGCGGGCAGAGAAAAGGGGCTTGTTTTCCGTCTTAACCACAGCTATTACAGTGGGACATGAGAGTAATTGCTCCGATTCAAGTACATGTGAGGTTATGTAGAAAAAGGCTGTAAACTAAGTGGAAGAAGAAAAACGAAAAGCAGCCCAAAAGAAAAAGACGAAACAAAGCCTGAAGACAAAGTGCGTGAACAATGAGATAGTGGATTAAAGTGACAGTTTAAAGGCACAGGGAAATGGTATTTTGATGGCATCTTTCTTGTTGAACAGTGCAGGGAGGGACAGCTCAAAAGAAAGCGTTAGACCGTAACAAACAAAGAGACTTGGAAGAAGTACCTGTGCGTTTTTATTTATTGTAGATGCCTTGTGTTGTATCAAGCATTTGTTATTGGAGCAGAAAGTACACCAAATTTCTTTTTTTAGCTCTGTTTTTGACGACGACACTGCTAAAATGCCCTGAAAAGTTGAGGGAAACTGCAGAGTTGGGTGATGACTCTGTAGATGTGTCAATATGAGCAACTCCTTTCACATTACACACAGTCATCTGATCCACCTTTATCATAAAAATAGAGATTACTGCTTTTTTAATGTAACACATTATTTCACTTCCTCATGAGGAAACTACTAAAAATATTCCTAAAAGGTAAAACTAAAGGGAGTTTGAATGAAAAACATTGACATTTTGCTTTCATTTGAACTTAAACCCTCCATTTGTGCAATAATTCTGCTTTAAGTTAAATTTTAAATAAGTGAAGCCCAATGTGCCCTCATATCCATAATGTCAGGGATATAACAGCCAACCTATTTCTCCTCAGTTTCTGCTTCCTGGCCTTTTGTCTTGCTAAGTGGTTGTAATTGTCGTCTGTGTGATCTGGTCAGGTTCCTGCTGGCCGCTACCCCTCATTTATCTCATTCACGAAATTAACACATTAAAACCGTATCCTGCAGCTACATTTGTTGTTCAAAGACCCATTAGCCGCTCATTTAGCATTAGCTTCTCAACACTATTAGTGACACAGATGCTAACTAACAAAGGAAACAAGATAGCGCAGCATTTTGCGCCATAATGTGCTCTGTAGTTAATCATGAGACCGGCTACTCAGGGTTTGTTAAGCAACCACTTTACCGCATTATGTATTTCTTACATTTTGAACTTTATATACAGTGGGTACAGAAAGTATTCAGACCCCTTTAAATTGTTCACTCTTTGTTTCATTGCAGCCATTTGCTAAAATCAAAAAAGTTCCTTTTATTTCTCATTAATGTACACGCAGCACCCCATCTTGACAGAAAAAACAAATATAGAAATTTTTGCAAATTTATTAAAAAAGAAAAACTGAAATATCACATGGTCATAAGTATTCAGACCCTTTGCTGTGACACTCATATTTAACTCACATGCTGTCCATTTCTTCTGATCCTCCTTGAGATGGTTCTACTCCTTCATTGGAGTCCTGCTGTGTTTAATTAAACTGATTGGACTTGATTAGGAAAGGCACACACCTGTCTATATAAGACCTTACAGCTCACAGTGCATGTCAGAGCAAATGAGAATCATGAAGTCGAAGGAACTACCCAAGGAGCTCAGAGACAGAATTGTGGCAAGGCACAGATCTTGCCAAGGTTACAAAAGAATTTCTGCAGCACTCAAGGTTCCTAAGAGCACAGTGGCCTTCATAATCCTTAAATGGAAGAAGTTTGGGACGACCAGAACTCTTCCTAGACCTGGCCGTCCAGCCAAACTAAGCAATCGTGGGAGAAGAGCCTTGGTGAGAGAGGTAAAGAAGAACCCAAAGATCACTGTGGCTGAGCTCCAGAGATGCCGTAGGGAGTTGGGAGAAAGTTCCTACCTAAGTCAACTATCACTGCAGCCCTCCACCATTCGGGGCTTCATGGCAGAGTGGCCCGACGGAAGCCTCTCCTCAGTGCAAGACATATGAAAGCCCGCATAGAGTTTGCCAAAAAACACATGAAGGACTCCCAGACTATGAGAAATAAGATTCTCTGGTCTGATGAAACCAAGATTGAACTTTTTGGCGTTAATTCTAAGCGGTATGTGTGGAGAAAACCAGGCACTGCTCATCACCTGCCCAATACAATCCCAACAGTGAAACATGGTGGTGGCAGCATCATGCTATGGGGGTGTTTTTCAGCTGCAGGGACAGGACGACTAGTTGCAATTGAAAGAAAGATGAATGCGGCCAAGTACAGAGATATCCTGGAAGAAAACCTCATCCAGAGTGCTCAGGACCTCAGACTGGGCCGAAGGTTCACCTTCCAACAAGACAATGACCCTAAGCACACAGCTAAAATAACAAAGGAGTGGCTTCGGAACAACTCTGTGACCATTCTTGACTGGCCCAGCCAGAGCCCTGACCTAAACCCAATGGTTTTCTTTGAGACTGTGGTCCCTGCTCTCTTCAGGTCATTGACCAGGTCCTGCTGTGTAGTTCTGGGCTGATCCCTCACCTTCCTTATGATCATTGATGCCCCACGAGGTGAGAGCTTGCATGGAGCCCCAGACCGAGGAAAATTGACTGTCATCTTGAACGTCTTCCATTTTCTAATAATTGCGCCAACAGTTGTTGCCTTCTCACCAAGCTGCTTGCCTATTGTCCTGTAGCCCATCCCAACCTTGTGCAGGTCTACAATTGTATCCCTGATGTCCTTACACAGCTCTCTGGTCTTGGCCATTGTGGAGAGGTTGGAGTCTGTTTGAGTGTGTGGACAGGTGTCTTTTATACAGGTAACGAGTTCAAACAGGTGCAGTTAATAACAGGAGGGCTTCTTAAAGAAAAATTAACAGGTCTGTGAGAGCCGGAATTCTGACTGGTTGGTAGGTGATCAAATACGTCAAGCAATAAAATGCAAATTAATTATTTAAAAATCATATAATGTGATTTTCTTGATTTTTGTTGTAGATTCCGTCTCTCACAGTTGAAGTGTACCTATGATAAAAATTACAGACCTCTACATGCTTTGTAAGTAAGAAATCCTGCAAAATCGGCAGTGTATCAAATACTTGTTCTCCCCACTATGTATGTATGTATGTGTAAAAAAAACCTCATATATATATATATATATATATATATGAGTTTTTGGTTCGGATGCACAAACATAAACTACTGAGAAAACAGACTCAGCTGTTGTTGTAGAACTGTGAGAGGTTAAGTTAAATTACCCCCTATTTAAGTGAAGCCACAGCTCCTGTCAGAGTGACGCCCCTGAGATATTTTCAGAACTACATGAACAAGTTGTGTCTTTTCTTTCTACTCAGCATACTGTTATTGCACACTTGGACCATGGTTACATAAGACTCAGTTGCCTTTATTTAGCCTGAGAAGGCTCTCATTTGAGGTGCAGCATAAATGATGCAGTGCTCTGAATGACGCACTTAGACACAAAAGTGATGGAAAGGTTTCCCACCACAGCTGCCACTTTGGACATAAACAGTCGCCACCATGCTGGCAACACGGCTGAGTCACAGACTGGACCACGTATATGACGTCGGCACCTCTACTTAAAATCTTGAGTCTCCTCCCAGGAGCAAGTAGATCGAAGTAGGCTCTCATTTTAAAGGCAAGGGTGCATTCAAGAATCAGACATTGGAGCATGACAGCAGAGCTCAGAGAAATGTGCTCTTGATTGGAAAAAAAAGAAGTCTCTGTTTGAGTTAAATATTGATGCTCCTTAAAAAGCTAAAATAGACAAACAGTCCTGCAGAAACACACAAGGGTGTGGTGGGAGTCGAGGCATCCACTTCCACAGACCAACACCACAGAACATTCTGGAAACTGCTGACTGTTTGTTCCCGGCTGCAACCACACCGCCATGCAGAACCATCATTTACCAACAAGACGGTGCCTTTTTGCACCAGCTAACACTAATACTTACTCCCACACATGCTGACAGTGCTATTATCATCTCAAAATTACAGTACTCTTCCTTCTCTTCACTCCATTTGTAAAAGCAACTGGCAACACCAGCCTCTAAAAGTCTCTCTCTTTGGCCCTTTGATGCATCCGCACGTATTGACGACGGCGAGAGATGGGAAGACGTGGTCTTCATCAGAAAGCACCCTGCATCCTGATTGATATGCACCAACTGTCCTTATATAGGCTGCTACTACTATTGCTGCTGCTGCACTGGAAGAAGAAAAAAAAGGCAGGCACAGAGCTACAGCACAGAGACATAAATGAAAACCCACAGCTCACTCTGTGATTCAGTTTCATTGTTGGGCCCTAAGAAAACAGAACAGAGCTGCACTCGAAGCTAAACAGACCTGCAGATGTGAAATTGTTACTCTCATGTAAACCAACCCAATTGATACTTCGCTGCTGTTTAGGATACAAGTCCATTGCTGTATTTGGACCTCCTCATGCTATGACATCTAAAAAGGTTCAAAAGATTGTCTCTGGATGTGATTGTATTTGACAGGAGGCTTTGATCTGAGAAAGAACAAGAATATTCCTGGTGATGCAAGAAAAGGACATACAGTCATCGTGATGTCTGTGTGCAGACTTTTATTTGGTTGTCTATTCGCTAAAGGTCAGAGCGTTCCTGCTGAGTGGGGCAAAATAATGAAGACATATGCCACAGCGAGCCGACATCACAGGGGTTTCTCAGATGTTTATGAAATTAACAGGTTTCAACGCAGCCAGATTAAACAGACCCATGTGCTGCATTACCTACAGTATGGCAGCCCAAACCATGACTTAGCTCATTAAATGGAGACAAAAGAGAGCTTGACAGTTTACATAAACCACAGCAGATATGCACCCTGTAGGCATAATCAACAACACCCAAACATCTCCTTAATTAAAAATCATTAATTTGATGCATTCACTATTAACAGCACCAATTAATTACATACAGAGCTAATGTCTCATTAATAATGGAAAGCATACTAGATGGATGAAAGGATAGATGGATGCGCTCACTGTAGAGCAAGAGGGAAAGAACAGATGGATGTTCCTTTTGCTCGTTTTGCTGCGTCAGTTCGTGTTCAGTCTCCCGCCCAGACCACTAAACTACACTAATGGGGTTCTGGTGTCAGCGGTCTGGCGGTTGATGGCGACAACTTTGTTTAGGGGAACAAATTAATCTGTCAGAACCGCTGCTTGAGCCATCTGTTGACAGAGGCCCACTTCCACTGACAGCCGCTGCAAAGACACGAGGCCCTGGTCTGAGGTCCGGCATAGCCAATTTCATTAATTCATGTGTAAGGGGCCACAAGTGTCTGCACACACACTTGTACATCTGCATGTTGTTGTCGTTTTAGGAGGAAATGTTTGTGGGTTGAAGCAGCAGATGGTCAAAGCTAAGCCCCAATTTTTGTTTCTCATGTGTGACCATTACATTCACAGACTTAAGCATCCATTCTTACAAAAAACAAACCTGGCAATGTTTGAACAAGCAAAAAGGTCATTTGACAAAATACTTCAACCATCTGATAAAAAGAAAAATATATACAGATGGAATAATTGTAACATGCGTGGTCCCCAGAGGATTAATCCTACTGATTTTGGTGATCCCCTGATTTCACCATCAGTGGTTCAGAGTCATATCTTGACAACAATCGGATGGATTGACAGGAAATTTGCTACAGATACTGTACTTAGGTTTCCTTAGAGGATGTATTGTCATGACTTTTGTGATGCCCTGACTTCTTTTCGTTTATATCAGCAGGTCAAAGTTTTTGATTTTTTTTTTATGGATTACCACTCAATTTTGTACAGACATTTGTGGATTCACTGACAATGTAGTCTAACGACTTTGATGATCCCCTGAGGTTTCCTCTAGCGCCACCATGAGGTTTGCTTCTCTTGAAATATCTCAACAACTATTGGATAGATTGCTGTTACGTTTGGTTAACACATCCATGTCCTCCTCAGGATAAATTCTAAAAACTTTAAACCGTTGACCTTTCTTTCATCGCCATCATCAGGTCAAAAATATTTCTGTCTGATATTTTGATTTATGACTAAAGACCTGCAAAACTAATGAGATTCTGATCAGCCCGAAGCTCTATTTTGTCTTTAGTGCTTTACAGAATGGCTAGCGTGGCCTTGTCTATTGTAAACATGTTTCCAATATTGTGCCACTGTCACATAATCCAAACAAAAATGGTAGCCAGAAATTACATAAATCCGTGATCAATATGTATGGCAAGAAACAAAATTAAAACACTAAATTATGAGTTTGTCTGTATTGATGTTACATTGAATTATTTTCATACAAAATCTCCGTTTATACTGTGTTTATAAACTATTATAAAAATTTGTCTTATACAAAAACTAGCAAGGAAACCAAAATTGCAACTTGGGGACAGGGTAAAAAATGTATTGTTTTTTTATTGTGTTGCAGAGTTAATACTTTTAATCCAAATGATTAGAGGAATCTTTGAGGATTCTGGAAATACGTTAAGAACAGCAGTAAGTGATGTTAAACAACATTCTGGCTTTTTCAAGTATTCATCATTAGAGAGAGTGAGCAACAGAAACAGCTGTCCTACAAATCATAAAAGGCAGCCGTGTCGAAGCACAGACATACATTTGTTTTTTAATGAGCAAAGCATCTCCGTTCTCTCTCTTCCTCCTCCCTTGCTCGTTTGCCACTTCCTGTCTGTCGCAGCAAAAATGAAAAATGCCACTTCTTCATATCTTTGAGTATATCTTGAAAAAATGGGCTCCCAAGGCTCCCGTCCGAGTTGAAAGCAATTATTTTGATATACTGCAGAACAATTTCATGCCAAATTCATTTATTCCCTCGGTACTTTAATTGTAAACTATTTCAAGATCCACTGTAAATTCCCTACCATCTAATATTGTTAGAGCGCTGGTAGCGAATCTTTTCAAAGTTTAGTGTCTGCAGCAAGTTCATGCTCTGTAAGTACTTTATTAGGCACGCTTAATTACAGACGTTCAATTTACACTTTTTCTTACAGAGCAAGTGCTGGAAATATAAAATATTCATAGATTTGGAAAACATTGGTCCAACATGAACTAATGAACCACAGCTAGACTTCCATCCTTGTCAGTTTCTCAATCTTTGTTGAAGTGAATTCAATAATCTATACATGTTTGCAGTGTTTTATTATTATTTGTTTAATCAATGTAATACAGACAGGTCAGGCTGTCAGATATGAAAACAAACAAAAGCAAACATCAGAAGATTTCTCCTCCATCAAACCAATCAAAACCCAGATCTGTTCCATCCTACTTTCTCTCATCCTTACCCCATAACTGCCAGTTTACTCCACACTAAGCTTATTATCCAATGATCCACCAGTGGAAGTTGCAGGCTATGGCTTGTCCACCACAAACCACATCAGCCTCCCGAACAGAGCCGCAATAAAACAAAGTCAGTGTCTTTCTGCAGCGCTGGCTTCAACGTGGAACACTGCTGAGTGTAAACACAAAGGAACTTTTGTTTTTATTGGGAGAAATATTATTGGGATTGCTACATCGTGTTAAGGCCTGTCTGTTCTTGGGGCTTGTTACCCAACCTCGGATTGTAGGGGGGATGATGACATCCCCCCGCTGACCTTGCGTCCTGACTCCCCCTTGCTGTAACATCTTTGTTGTACCTCGTCAATCTCAAGCCCTGGTTCCCTAACACCTGACGCGGCCCTTGTTGACCCGGACGACGTCCGAGCCGGTATGACTCTCCCGTTTGGTGTTTTCACTCATACTTGAGGTAGGCAGATAGCATCAAAGGTCTTGCCGAAGGACCCATACTGGATTCAACGTTAGCCACAACCTGAGCGGGATTCGAACCTCCCTCTAACCACACCGTAGCCACGCCCTGGCCAGGAAACAAACCGACCTGGACCTACTGTTAGCCACGCCCTGAGTGGATTGATTGTTGTGCAATTGACAATAAATACCTAAAACTTGAACATGACCCTGAAACTCAGGCTGCAGAACGAAATTCCGCCATCTTTAACTTTATTATTTAAACCCGTGCTTTTCCTACTGTAACATGTCAAAATGTCTTCTGTGAAAAAGGCAGATTACTTGAATTGGAAAAAAAGAAAAAAAAGAAGGTACCAGTACTGTTACTGTACCTACCAGCCTGCATAGAATGCACATGCAACGTTCGGGGGCAAAAATTGTCTTACAGAATTATTAATAAAATAGAATTAACTAATCAGTCAGGTGTTGTAGAAATCTTTGTACTTCAGGTCAATCTCCACTTTGATGAAATAATAATAGAATAAACTTGACAAGCCTCAGTTGTCCTTACTTGAATATATGTTTAATACAACACAAATCCGATATATCATAGAAGATCTTGGTACAGCATGTATGCATGGACACAGCTATATCAAAATCTTACGTACAGAACACTCATTTCACCCTTTATACAGTGCATATCCACGTCATACAGAACCAAGTGTAACTTTTGGTTCAGACTGTTGGAGTCAGTAATATCCACATCCTCATCTTATCTTAACCTCGAGACACCCAGAGCCTCCTTACATGCTTGCATCAGAGACACATCAGAGATCACAAAAGTCACTATTTATCTTGAGGGGGACATAAATTTGAGTTTGCACCAAATTTCATGTCAACCCATCCAATAGTTGCTGAGACATTTCACTCAAAACCACAAATGTGAACATCATTTATTGTCTGGGAACCATGAATGTTTGGATCACATTTCATGACAATCTACATCTAACAGTTATTGAGGTATTTTTGTCTGGACCAAAGTAGTGGATGGACAGACAGACAGACCACCCTAGAGCCTAGAGCCAGACTATTTGTGGTTTGTAAAGAGCCTGAACTTCCCATACTGTACTGCACACAGCTGCACATTTTTGCCTACTCTTGATGCTCGTTTGAGCAAAACACAGCCACACAGAAAATGGCGATGCGATACTGAGTAATAAGTAACAGTACTGACTGGACTAGATCTGTAACATACAGGGGTTGTGTCAAAGTATGTTTCCCCCTTACCTCAACATTAAACCAACCTGTCAACTTCTGGGATGCTTAAGCTGCCAGTATGCTTCTTCATTTATTTGGTTCGTATTAAGGGGGATTCAACCATTTCCAAAATCAACTATCCGACTATCACACCCACTTCACACCATGACTGGTAAGCTGTGAGTAGGTGGGAAACGAGCCAGGGTTTAAACTCCTCTCAAACTCTCTTTTTTCATTTGTTACACAACTATTTCTGTCAATTTTCATGTGAACAACTGAATGCAACAGTTTTCCAGGAGAGACTGTCTGAAAATATTTAAACGATATCGCGTCTCCCCCCTCTCTGTGGTGACTGGCTTTTTACTCCGTCTTCGAGTGTGGCCATTCAGAACAAACTGTTTTGATTTCCAATTTGGTTGGACAACACAAATTAGTTCTGCTCAAGCTTAACCCGACCCTTAACCTCAACCCAATTTCAGCTCTAACTCAACCACTCATCTCTGTGATGTCTAACCATTACCAAACATGAACATAAATTAAGCCCCAACCACAGAAAGAAGCACATTATCAGAATCATACATGGCATACAAGGAATTTGACTCTGTTTTCCAGTAGCTGTCAGTGTACTTAAACACACTGCTACAACAGACGTACATTGAAAGAAACAAGAGCTGTAAGTCTGTACTGCTAAACACTGCCTAAATTCCAGCACTGAGTTGAGTGGTAGCCTACTGTATGACAATAAACTATATACTGTGAGACAGTATAAATTGCTCAACTGTCATAGATTTTACTATAGCATTTATACAGTAGTATTAGCATAAATCTTCCAGGTATTTGATTTACAGGATTATCCAAAAAAACAGACACTCTAATCCAGTTATTGGATCTATAAATGGTATGTCATTCATGTCTAGAAACCCTAAGATATATCAATATAACAATATAAAATGAAATGTACCATAATAGAAGGACTTCATCCATATTGCCATTCCTAAAATCAACTAATAGCTTGAATGCTGTGTTACTCTGAAACTTTGAGTTGGTGTTATGCATTCTGGTATCTAATCATATTAGCCTTTCCATATTTGGCAAAGTAAGTGATTAGCTGATCAAAAGATGCAGCCTTGATTCCCGTCCACAGCGAAGTACAGTATTCATCAGGATATTGGCATCATGTATATGCAACACTGACGCATTTGTTTGCCAAAATGAGACTCGTACAGAAAATGCCTTTGTCGAAACAGCGAGCATGTACAGGCACATCGAGTGTCCATGCAGGCACTGAGCCTCTCAAATCAGGAAAGCCTGTTAAATCCATGCTTTGTGGAAATTGTACCATAATACACCTCTTATCCCTGCTAAACAAGGACACCCAGGTTTAGACATTGAAGCTCACATGCACTGTGTGTGTGATATTAATGTAGAGAACTATCTATCAGGTTTTAATTAGAAGATAAACACAGCAGGGGTTTAACAAGAGGCTTCATTTCACTAACAGATGAATGTACACCTGCTCCTTCAGGGTGTTGGGGGATGGATTAGTCTTTGATTAGATTGTATAGCTGATGGGGCAAAGCGAAGAGGGTGATTACAACAAGCTGCTTGAACTACAAACCTCACCAGCTCTTTAGGGGCTCAGCATTTATGTCTTAATACTCTGCGGCAGCTAAAATAACATTTCAGGTGCAGCTTGTCAGCCAGAAATATCTCCTTCTGTCGAAAAGGCCAATCAGTTTAATGACTAATCAATTAACTGTTAGTGATGCAAATAATCAGTTCAGTATTTCTGCAGAGAGGTGGCAAGTGAATGACCCTGGTACAGCAGCTGTGTATACCACTGGAAAAATACCATGCCAGCATGAAAAGCATGTAGACAAGTGCTGATACAATTAGTCAATTAACCTATATTCTCATGGCCAGTAAATTGACTGACAACTATTTTTAACATTGGCTATTTTTTTTAGTGCATAACAGAATTTGTTTTAGTAAAATAAAAGCCAAATCACTGCTGGTTCCAGCTGTTTGTCTGTTTTGTTTTATATCACTGTAAATGGAAATGTCTTTCGTTTTGGAATGTTGGTCAGGCAAGACATGCAATTTGAAGGCATCATCTTAAAACTTAGGCTTCTTCCAATAATTGCAAACATTTCTTTTCGAAAAAATGGTTAATCTAAAGTCTTTTGAAAAGTGGTTTCACTGGATACCAGATCTTGACAATGCAACACACAGCGGAAATGTTGACATACTGCATTTATGATATACTCTAATTCAGTTTACATCTCTGCAGATCATTATATGTTTAGCAAGTCCATGCTCCCGCACCCTTACTGCTGTTTTTATTTTAGAAACGGAAAAAATAGGAAATGATTGGTATTAAAATGAGTTGTCCCACACCCCAGCATGTAATGCTCTCTCTAAAATAGCCAATTCTTCGACTTCAATACACTGCAGCGATTACATTAAAAGAGGTACTTTACTAGAAGTATCTGTACTTTCAGCAAAGCTATTCTTTAGATATATAAGTGGTTCCTTCCTGCAGTTGTGTTGTAGAGCTTCACTTACTTTAAACATGATGTGTGCTGCCAAACACTTGGAGGTTAACAGCTTCCTTTTTATAAACCCACATTTTTTGGATTTCACTAATATAAGAATTTGTTGCTCACAATGCATTCATATGAGTTCATGTATCAACATAAATTTATATGCATGCATACTAAATCTTGTTGACTCTAACATTAGTAGTCTTGATTGCCAAAAACGGGGTACGCTTATTTGCTTTGTGTGCGGAGAGTTAGATTTGTTCAGCCTGTTTCACCATGAAGACTGGAAATGACTATATATATATATAGTCATTTCCAGTCTTCATGGTGAAACAGGCTGAAATGACTATATATATATATATATATATATATATATATATATATATATATATATATATATATATATATATATATATATATAGTCATTTCCAGTCTTCATGGTGAAACATATCATATATTACATATATATATATATATATATATATATATATATATATATAGAGTCATTTCCAGTCTTCATGGTGAAACATATACCATATATTATATATACATAATAATATATATATATATATATATGACTCTCTTCAAAATGATAAAATATGTCTTCCAACACCTATAATGCTAATTAACATGTTATATCTGTTTATTCCCTAAACAAACAAAAATGTAACAACTATTTTTTTTTATTGAGAGTTATGTGGTAAACAACAGCTGGGCGCAGCATCCCAGAGACTCGTCAACACAATGAGGTTGCCAGGTGTGGCTTCATTGTGCCTGTATATAGCAACCAACAGCGTAGATATCGCACACAAGTACTGGGTGGATGTTTGTCAAGAAATAGTTCCAAAATGTCACTCTCCCTGTAGCCACAAATTGTCATCTTGCCTTTATTTTTATGTATGAGCTAATTAATGAGCTCTAAGTTTTGGTAAGACTGTTAGAATTTTGGAAATACATTTTTTTTCCTGCCTCAAATCTTTATGCTTATTTAGGCAAAACACTTTACTCTTTGATTCAAGTGCTTTAACACATAGACATGAGATTGGTATCAATGTTCTCATCTCAACTCTTGGAAAGAAAGCAGGTACACATTTTTCCAAATATATCAAACCAATCCTGTAAGATTATATACAACCACCACAGGTATCATAACTTTACTTAACAAAGTCACAACGTATATTAAATATAGTTATTGGTTAATAATTTCCAAACATCCAAGACAAGTCATTGCATGACGTTGCTGCCATTGTTTAAAAGGACAGAATCAAGATATTTGTAATTAGTAGCAGAGGTTCATGCATAGTACAGATTCTGACAGAATTGCATGTTACTGTTTCCTGCTTAATGTGTAAACTGTCAGCTTTCCCTTTTTACACTGCAAAAGACACATTGACATACGAAGCAGTCATTTCCGAATGAATATCCTCCTCTACTTTTTGATAAATTATACTTTCTTAGTCTTTAAAACTTAATCCATTAGCACTCTGTGTATTATCACAGCCAGCATACATTTCTTTATTAATGAAGATGAGAATGGATTCCTTCCTTGTGCTACACTAATGCCTTCCTGTTGTGACTCTGGATTTTCTGTATTACTTCCAGCATAATTTAACACGATTCTCTCAGTAGCCAACGATGCCTTTCTTGCATTTTAAGTAATTATGAAGCTCAGCTTTAGATTACGACGGTAATGAGCTCACACCAGAACGCTGTGTTGTTTTCATTTCAGTCCTTCTCAGAACTCGACCCCGGAAAATGGGCGCCTTCATCGCCATGTCTACCGTTAAATGCTGATCATCTAATCAGGCTCTGCTGTCGCAGCTTGTGTCCCGCTTCCCTCCTAAAACCAGAGGTGGACGCTCCAGCAAAACAGCTCTGCACAAACAAGCCACGGCAATCAATAGCCAACACAAACATATCGGCGGTGTTCTTCCGTAGCTTCTATCTATTGCTATAAGCACGGGGCAGCTAAATAACCTTTTAGCGGGCCCAGGCAGGCGAGACAGATGACTTTCCTAAATGAGGCTCCTGCTGACGCTGGGCCTTAAATCAATGGCGGTGGCAGGGGTTGAAATGAATCCCTGGAAGCATGTGCTCACAGTTTCCTTTGAGAAAGTTGGAAGACATGCCTCTCTACAGATATTCATATTTTATCATTGTCGTGCTCATTCACCCACTCCTATGAGAAAATATTGTTGCTGTGGGCAACATTATGATTAAATCCATCGATGATGTCTTACCTTCTGGACCTGTTTTGAGACAATGTAAAGGACATTTCTGTTGTTGTTTCATAGCACATGCTAATAATTGACATTGTTTGTTAGATCGATGGTAGGCAAGGCAAGGCAGCTTTATTTGTATAGCACATTTCAGCAACAGGGCAATTCAAAGTGCTTTACATGAAAACAGACACAGGTCCATATTTTCTAACCATTTCACCCACTATGGGTCCAGATGCTTCGGATGGCTTTGAGGTTTCATTCCCCATATTTACAGAAGCTTTTCTTGAGTATACTCTTATCTTTTTCGATGTGGTCGTCACCGCAAAGCTTAGTTCTTTTCTTCGGCAAACCTTGTAAAACCCGGTACAGCCCTGCAGACAAAAATCTTTTAATAGCCAAGAACGTATTCTTAAACTATTTTATTTCTTCTGCAGTCTGTCTCTAAATAGTCAAGAACTCGCTCAGAGTGTTGATAGACTATTTATTTATTTTTTTTTCTTTTTAGGCCTTCTGCCTAAATTAGTTAGTTACTTCGACTAACTTTTTGACCAGCCCAATGTCTGTCTCTTCTGTTACTCTATTGATGGTAGTCTATATCTACAACGTTGCACTTCCGGGATTGCTCTCGTTCTGCCGGAAATTCCGCCGGATGTCAGTCTTTTCGGATGTCCCGTTACCTTTTAAACTCTGGTCAATTTATGAGGACTATGGTTAACTGCTCCTCAGATCTCTGCAGGGTAAATCCAGACAGCTAGCTAGACTATCTGTCCAATCTGAGTTTTCTGTTGCACGACTAAAACAACCTTAGCACCACCAAAGACGATTGTGATTGGTTTAAAGAAATGTCACTCGACGAGAGCACATTTTTCTCCCATCCCGGATTGCCGTGTGGACTAGCCAGACCCTCCGACACAGCTCTGTGGAGGAAGGTCTGGCAAAGAGAGACTAGATCGATGGTTGCACAGTTTCTAGTTTTCATGCATGAATACACACACATAACATAGGACAAACATCTAGATATTAGAAGTTACAAAAGCCGAGACACCCGGATAGCTCAATTGGTAGAGCAGGCGCCCATATATAGAGGTTTACTCCTCGACACAGCGGGCCCGGGTTTGATTCTGACCTGCGGCCCTTTGCTGCATGTCATTACCCCCTCTCTCTCCCTTTTATGTCTTCAGCTGTCCTGTCAAAAATAAAGGCCGAAAATGCCCGAAATAATAATCTTAAAACAAAAGAGAAATAAACAGAAAGCACAAAAACACAGTATGAAACAAGACAAAAGGAATACATAATCCAGGTAGAAAGATGTATATGTATTATATATCAGAAGGCATAGGAAGAACACCTCCTGCCTCCATGTATACCTCTCCCCATTTTCTTTCCAATTGGATCAATGTGCTGAGAGCAATCATAGCATCTATGAACTACAATTATCCCTTTTCTATTTCACAATTCTTATTTTTCTTCTGATGTAAATTATACAAGTATATGATGTCTGTCCAAACGGTAGCTGTAGAAAAGTCCACAGAAAAGAAAATAATAACCATAACAATGTACATATGTGGCATTCTGTGAAGTGTATGTAATATGAGCATATGTCGCTATAATTGCTGCACTAGTCAACAAACTGTTTGGCAACAATTTGTTATTATTTGATGTTTTGCATGCTGAGATAGACAAAGGCCCTAACCTGCTATGTAAGGGCTTTTTTGTATTAATATACAAATGTTGCCTCGGGGATTTTAGATCCCAGTCAATGGTTCATTGTGTATCCCTGGCTTTCTGGTGCTCTGCAAATGTATGATGTTATTTGTGATTCAAATAGATCCACCAGGGCACTAAGTACATGCAAGCTTTTTCTGCATATTTGATCTCAAACTTTGACAGGAATATCTGGAGCTTTCCTTACCTGACAAATTTATTTGAAGTGGCAGTTCTCTCAAGTATAAATCACTCACGCCGATTAATAGCAAGTTATAAAATCTAATTTGGTACTAAGAAAATAATGGGCCATTTGAAAAATGATCATTAATACATTATGAAGAAATAGAGAAAGTGATGGTGTGCTAATAATATGAAAGCAATTTCCTTTGACAGGTGCTAATAACATTGAGGTAATGATATCTGAGATGGATTTCTGCTTCTATATATCCATCTATCTATAACATTATGAGGCTGTATTAAGGTATACACCGCATGTAAAGAGTTTGGAGGGTTTTGTATTTTTTCAGTTTTTCCAAAACCAAATATATATAAGAGCAAAAGTGTAAGGAATGGATTAAAAAGTGTGTTCGTCTGCTTTAACGTAAGCTGCGAACATTAGCAAGTCTATTGTTAGCAGCTAACAAGCTTACTACAGTAGGAATCTACCCAGTGTTACTTCCAAAGCTATAAGGAGCACATTATACTTTGTGGGGTTATGGGTTATATTTAAAAAAGTTCACAATAGCACATCCAATATGTAGTATTTTAACCACTTTATGAAGCTGGTTCTGTATGCTACTATATCACGGTTTGGGCTAAAATTAGAGGCTATGTCCTGCTGTTTATTATTTATCTGGGATAGTGTTATGTTTGCAACTCCAGTGGTTAGTCCTAATCCTAAAAGATACTGTTTAAAAATGTGAACAATAAAGCATAAGAGGGACTGAGTGTGCACACATTCAGATAGAAATAATCAGGTGCAAGACAGAAAATATGTAACTGCAGGGCATATAGGTGGTCTGCACACTGTTGGCCTCCAATTAAATAGTTTATTTCTCTTTTGAAGGCAACGTTTCGAGCCGCAAGATCTTCCTCAGGCAATAAAGCATAGACCAACTTCAGATGTCTTGCCTGTATGTAAGCTTAGCATCCAAACAGGGTTATGTTAAAATGAAATAACACTTTTTTTCTTTTTCGTTTTTCAGACTGGAAACGGGGAGAGAGGGGTATGACATGCAACAAAATGTCCATGGTTAGAATGGAGCGTTGAGCTTATGTGGCATGCGCAGCAACCATTCAGCTACCAAGACGCTCCAACTGCCAACTTTTCAATTTAGTTTGGAGGTGAGATTCGGTATCTGTGAAGTCGGTGAATTTTATGAGTAAGCCTTCTGTAATTGCCCACCGCAGGGCTCAGGGTCATCAATCCTCAATGCCCAGGAATTTGGTTTAAATCATGGTCAAATATGAATAAGTATGGTTGATCAGCATACTTGCTAACCTCCAGATAAATGATACTGATTAATTACTCTGAGTTCACTTGAAAAGTTGAACCCGGCCATGTGTGAAAACATGCGTAACTTCGTGAGAGGTGACACTTGCTGTTATATCTGCATGAACAGAAAGATGATTTTGCGAACATGAATTAGTTTGGTAATATGTGTAATTTAATTGTGACAGCAATGATAGCTTTATTCTACAACATGAAAATGCTGATTTTTCAACCAGCGGTTATGGCATTAATGCAGTTAGGTCTGTCATGACAGTTAGTATGATACTAACGGCCTTTCCTTTACTCTAGTGACTCTCTTTACAGCCATTTGAATGCAGTAGGGGTCTGTTCCGTCTGCAGGCTCTAAAGTGAAAGTAGTAAATGTGATTGACCATGATTGTCACAGCCTCTGTATAAGAACATTTTCCATTTCAGTTTTCAGCAGCAGTTGAGCTTGTTGCAGGTTTAAATATCCTCAATCATATGGATCATATTGTTTATCGTGCTGTAATATTTCCACACAAGTTTCAGATTTGTCAGCTGCTTATTCTAAACAAATATGTGCGTGCACATAAGGTGCGCA
This sequence comes from Sander vitreus, assembly GCF_031162955.1. Taxonomy (NCBI): domain Eukaryota; kingdom Metazoa; phylum Chordata; class Actinopteri; order Perciformes; family Percidae; genus Sander; species Sander vitreus. The sequence continues at coordinate 25,976,845 of NC_135856.1, read as the reverse complement.
TGCACGTAAGCTGTCACGCACATGTTCGTATACAGGGCGTGCCCTGACTTTGTCTCCTTCTGTCTGAAATCATAGACCCATTGTGTCAAAAATGACTACAAGCTTGACAGGCATAGCAACAGAAACTAAGGGGATGGGGTCTAAGAATGGTCAGTTATAGTTCAGGTCTCTAGATCCTCAGTGAGGGCCGACTCAGAAGACAAATTAAAGTCAAACTTGAATAATCTGAAAGTCCAGAGGCTTTTGCTCTGAATTTAGGACACTATTACAGACTTTCCCCTCAAGACAGACCACCGTGTTGAAACAGTAGTTGTTCTGTTCATCACCAAACCTACAAGTCTCTCATCCCTTTTAGGTGACCTGGCATCGCCTGCGATAAGAATGTAACATCTTCTCTGTGTTTCTCTGTATGTTTTCTGCATTTTTTGTGAGCACAGGAGCATTTCACTCTGGTTGTACAGTATTTAGCTCTATATTTTCCTTCCTATATTTCTTCCTTCCATAATGGCCTGCACCTAAGCCACAGCAGCTACTACGCCATGCTCTTCATATAATGGATGCACATTTACCTCCATCTCTCCTCGCTCTCTGTCCCTTTTCTGCTCATTCTCTCATCTCTCGCTCTGTCTCACAGACTCAAGCCTGTAATGACAACTCACTTTATAATGAACACGCTGCCATTTTTCGTAATTACAGCCCAATGTGATTTTCATACACACACACACGATGCTGCAGGAGGACAGAATCAGAGAGGGAATGACCTGCCAGTAGTTTGAATTGAGTTAGTGCCATTCTCATGCACATGTGTAGGTGCTCATTGGTGAGCCTGGAACGGTACTTAATCATGTTCATAGTGGAGAAAGCTTACTCGCAGCTGTAAGTCGATCCAAACATGGTCAAGGTGTGCTACTTTGGTCAGACCAGGGAAAACAGACCCAGACAGTCTGTACTAGCCAGAAAGTAGGGTCAGTTCTTCTCCACTGTCACACACAGTAAACTATCGATTTGATTGGCTCAACTAAGTGAAGCTATAACCGTATTAACAGCATTAGCTGAGCCTATCGAGGGAAAAATAAACAACGCTTTTTGAAGATTATTATTTATTCTCATTAATTTATCAGAAATTGGTCGCAGGTCTGGATCATAGACTGTAGAACCGCCAGTCGGTCGGTGGCCCGCCATTTGGTGATGCCCATTAGACACACTGTAGTATTTAATAAAAAACATTCATGAGGGATTATTGTTGTGTTGCCACTTGTGGGTAGAGAGGTTGGACAAAATGCCTCAAAACACATATATTTCATAAAATATGTGGTGTATCTAATAAGGAGTGAAGCCCTAACCCTTCGCCTTCAGCTCCTTGTAATGCAGTAAAACTCCTGAGCTATTTCAAGCAGGGAATACTTTTGAAGTTTGAAACTTCTTGTTCCTTGATGGATGAAGGACGTGGAAATCTATGTTCTGGCAGTTCAGACGCTGCGTATTAGTCTCTGCGGAGCTGTGTTAGTTTCTCTGAAAAACTCACATATTAAACTTGGATTTTCACACATCTTTTAATGCTGTGGGGAAAGTTTGCCTGATGACTTCCTCGGGGAGATGCATTTAGAATAAGGATTTTAGATAGATTTAGTTAAATTGTAGTAGTTAAAGTTGCTTTACACATTATTTCTGTTATTTTAGCCCCATTTTGCTCCTAGAACATAAAACAAAGCCATTACTTTTCATTAATCAATTGCTTCAACTGAGAGAGGCAAACTTTACTATGTTACTTACATTCATTAAAATTGATAAATAAGTTTTGTGACATTGAAAAGCAAAGCTCCGTCAAGTAGTTGTAAAACAAAGAAGAAACGGCCTTTTACCTTTTTATCCCTGTCAAGCCTCGGTTACCATTTGTAGTTTAAAAATGCTTTTGTCCTACATTTCAGCACCCAGGTTCTTTTCAGCCACCCTTGACATGTTTCTCCTCCTTGTTTTGAGGCTTAAATGCAAAGTGATGGAGTGACAAAACACTGTCAATCAAAATGTGTTTCATGACCACTTGAGATTCTTGGCTGGTCTGAGGCTCTGAAGCCGAGGACTCATCGAGAGACTGAACAGCAAACCCGACTTGACTGTGAATACACCACAAGACCCTTACTCTCAACTTCTTTTTTTTTTGAGAATAAAACCCTATTTTGCAGTAAAGCTTAAGTCTTATTCCCATTCCCTGTGAATCAATGCTAAACTTGTGAATGTGGACAGCCTATTTGTCAAGACTTTCAATTAAGAGTGTATAATGCCACTGTGTTCCATGCCAGGAATTTGGTTTTTGAGATGTATAAATACACGAGTAAACACTCTTATTTACCTCTGTGTTCTCAAACATAACCACCAGGCTTGGCTCCATGCTCTGTGCCCTGCATGAAATTAGCTTGCTATTGATTCCTTAGACATCCCCCCACAGTTCTCAGCATCGCAGGGCTCTAATTGGCTAAACCACAGTTTTAATTTCAAGCAACGTGACAGTTTAAGCACTTAATGTTGTCTGCAGCAGAGAGGCAGATTGCAGAAGAAGCATGCAATGACGTTATATTAGACCTTTTTTGTTTGTAATCATATTTCACATCTCTGCCTGGGACTTGACAAGCTGGAATACAGAGGCCTTGACGTGACATTTGGTGACATTTAGCACTGGAATGTGAATGACTGACTCTTAACATGAAAGGCCACGCCATGCGAGAGTTTGCCCACTAGATCTGGCTTATGTTTACACTTCTGTAGTTGTGCACCTAATGTAAGCAACATTGTATTATTTTGGATCCCTCCTGCTATGTCTGATTGATTTTTGCCTTTTGAATAGCTTTGAATAGAAACGTTTTTAAGAATTGTCCCCATAGTTTCCACATAACTTCCTAGAAAATAACTGGTATGCAACTGTAGGAAGGTTCCTTGAAAGGAATATCACTGCTATGTAATTTGGTATTATAAGCAAAAAGTTAAATTGGTTCAGTACTCTCAGGTCACTGGTAGCATAAACTTCCTTTACCTAAGTAACCATTTTTAGTGCACAGCTGGTCAATTTGTCTTTTTGTGTGGTTGTAAATAACAGGCAGGCATACAATTCAACAAGTGTGGAGAATAAAGCTTTCAAGGAATAAATGAATATTTACTTGAGTTTAAATAGATCTTTTTCAGTTTTGGCATTCTAGGAATTATTTTAAGGAATTTCTTTTGCAAAACAGCAATTGCCTATAAACTCTACCTAAATATGTATTTACCATTTACACTTTCTTTTCTTAAAGCTGAAAAAATGTATCAGAACATTGTTTCTCTTTTCCCTATAATCAATGCCAAAATAACATAGTTTCCTATTACCTTGTATTATTAATTACAGGACGTGTAAACTAAAACGTTAATCACTCAGGCACTCAGTCGGCCTCTAAGCTGAGCTAAAACAATAAGTTGATGAATTAATCAGCCGAATAACAGAAATATCATCACCAACTATTTAGATTTTTTTTTAAAGATTCAACATTCTCTGGTTCCAGCTTTTGAAATTGTCTTATGTGATAATCAACTATTTTTAGGTTTTGAATCATTGAACATCACTATTTTCTGACATTTTATAGACCTAACGATTAATCAGCTCATCGTAGACATAATCTGCAGATTAATTGATAATGCAAATAATTATTAATTGCAACCATAGAATTATGTGGTTATTGAATGGAGAATGGCATTCATTCATTCATTCATGTGGTTATTGAATGGAGCACTGTGTTAGGTTTGAGCACTGAAGTTTGCATTAGCTGGTTCAGCTGCTTCATTTCAGCTTCGCAATCACTCCCACATTCGTCAGCTGCTTGGCTACCAGGTGATTAATAACATGCAATGATTTTCATGCAGGTGTACATGGCAACCTTTATTGACTACTGATACCTTTAGGCTAATGGTGTTTGCTAAACGCTCAGTTACTTGAAGGTCTCCGACTGAATTGCAATTTAAACAGCTGTACATTTTAAAAATAGATCGTAAACTAAATGTGTCCTCCTTTCCAATATTTCCCCCTCCATCTACTCCAGTTGCAGGTTCTGCAACATCGCTGTTAGAGGTCTGGGCCCACAGTGGCTTCTAATTGGACAGGGACTGAGGGGACACTTGTGATGTGATGACAATGACAGAACAGTGGCGTTTAGAACCACGCAGCCTGTGGGACCTCTGGCCACGTCTTCTGACAGAATCGATGTGTGCGGCTGGGCCCGTCGAGACTACAGGGAGTCTAGTTCAGCAGAACTAATTACTGTTTGTTTTAAAAGTTAATTTGCTGCTGGCCACTCCTGGTGTTTTTTTTCCTGTCTTTCTTCCTCACGTTTCACTGAAGGAGCTGTCATTATTTGGAAGTGTTTCATTAAGTGAGCTTCAGACAGCTCAAATCACTGACTTCATGTGATTCAAAGAGGGATTTCAGAGCAAATGACACACAATATACAAGATATTCAGGAAGCTAGAGAAGTTATCTTATAATGTTGTTTGCAAATGAATTATTTTGATAATGAATGTTTTTATTAATTGAAATAATTCCTTAGGTCTCTGAGCGACAACAAAGAGTATCATTTTGATATGTAATACAGTGATTCCCAACCAGGGGAACTTGTACCCCAGGAGGTACTTCTGTTGTTGCAAGGGGGTACATGGAAAGATTGTGGAGCAGCTCAACTAATTTGAAAATAGGAATTGAAAAAATAGTAATTATGTTAGCAAGTGAGCACAAAAGTTTTAAACAGGTAGCTTAAAGTAATAAATGGTATGAATAAATAGCTAAAAGTAATGACTAAACCGTGATGACAAATGATTCGCTAAAAGTAATGGATAAATGGTTAAAACATTCAGCTTCACTCCAAGTAGTAGCCTAGTAGTAGGATGACTGCTGACCAAACCATTCTTAATATTAACAGTTCAACAAATGTGAAAAAAATCTAAAATAAAGTATGGTGTTCTACATTTGGAACATACATTGGGAATTGATGAAGGTGTACGTGAGTTCATCTGACAGGGCTGTGGTGGTACCTCAGACCAAAAAGGTTGGGAACCGCTGATGTAATAGATGTTTTTAGTATTCAAATATGACAACATCTGTGACAACAAAACAACAACTCAGTCATGTCATGGCCTTTGCTCTCACATCAACTCCAGACTGAGAGCGTCCAGACACAGCACCACCTGACATATTGTTTACTGGCTGACAGGAGCCTGCACACCACCCTGATAGGCGTGCACACATACACAGCTTTCCTCTTATTGGGAATCCAGGGGTGCAGTCTTCAAGCTGGGCTGCACAGCTCTGAGCTGATGCGAGGAGACAGGCTCTTGCGGGTAACTGAGGTAGAGTCTGTGGGGAATCCACGGCAGGAGCTCCCGGGGCAGGTAGGGGGCTCACTGTAGCGATCTCCTCCAGCAGGGCAGCTGATAGATTGCAGAATGCACAGACAAGACAAGCCAGCGGTAAGAAGTGGTCACAGGATGTTAAATATAACAGTGACTCAACAAAAATGACCCAGCTGTAAGAGGAGTTACTTAAAAAAAAAAAAATCTATCTTTTCAAGTATCATTAGAAGTTTCGATGTTGAGTCTTTGTATTATCTCCTTTAAAGATAATTATAATATTCTTCATTTCAGTCAGCCAAATCATGTGGAACAGATGTTCAGCACATAGAATAGACAGGAGACGAGATGAATCAGAGCCTGCAGGTGGATGCTGGGTGGAGTTGGCTGGGGCTTGTGAAATGGAGAAACAATGGAGTTTATTACAAAAAAAAATAGCCTTATTGTAAACTGTGTGTCTAAGTGTTTCAGACCACGAGGAACGAATAGTTAATGAAAGGTAGTGCACAGAAAAAAGAGCTGCTAACAAAGGACTGGATCAGAATGTAAATCACCATAAGAATAGCCTTGGCATCATGACCCTCTCTGGTATTTTCTGCCATGCTTGAGATTTTTTACTTAAGTCCTGGTAGGATCGGAGAGTACACAAGTCTGTGAATTCAGAGACGTGAATATTCCTCCATTCTTCTCTATAGCAATATTATCACTGACATAAGATTTGCCTCCTGCCGAGGCCCTGATCCTATTGCACGAGCGCTGTGGAGATCAGCTATTCTTGGGTCGAAGTTTTACTTAATTGAACCTTTATCATACAACCTGGCAGAAAATCAGTGTAGTGCTTTCAGCTGCCTGAGAGAGCACAGCAGCTCTCTACATTGGCAATAATGGCCTTGCTTCCCGGAATGTCAAACTTGTACTTTTGGAGTAAGGTCATGACTTAGTTCTGTACTGAGAGACAAACATAACATAACACGCTACCTGAAGGCTGTAGGCTGTGTCTACTACTGGAATGCAGTAGAACTAATATGCATTATTCAAAACAATGCATATAGCAAAAATATAAGAGAAATCTTATATTTTTAAGCAAACAACAAGTAGTTTTCTAAACAGTGAGGCTTTGCTAACAATTGCTGAACATCCAGCCCCTAAAGAATAAGAAATGTAATTCTCAGAAGTGTACAGTTTACCAAAGTTTCACAATGTATGAATACTGAAGTCTCAAAGGTTACTCAAAGGTAATATTTTCAGTATGTTTGTATAGTACCACTATTATATTACTCCCAAAACTGGAATCACCACTTGTAACTGGGATTAAATTTACTAAACACTCACACCTCACAACTCACACCTCATTGGCAGGAAACAGATGATGAAACACTGTGTGGGGGATGACTATAACATTTGAAGTGCATATAATTTAAAAGATGGATATTAAAATGTTCTTTTGGAATCCAAAATAATCATTACGTTGGGTCTTGGATTGCATTCAAGCATATTTAATAAAATATTAAATATGCTTAAACTGAGGCATGGAATTAACAAAATCATTTAGTTCATTTATTCGGTTATCAGTTAATTCATTCGTTTAAATTTTCTAGGTTTATTTTCAGCTCTGCCGGCTGAATTGCAAGTGGCTTACAATTGAATAGAACACTCAAGAATTTCCTTACTGAAGTCTCTATTCGAGGGCGGCAGGGAGACTGTTAATCTCAGGTGGGCTGAGTCCACTGTGGTTTCTGCTTAATTAATGGCGTGCCATCTGTCTCTAGAGGAGGTAGACCACCAGCTGCTTATGCTTTGATCTCGCCTGTCTGTTGGTCTGTCTGTCTACCAATGGGTGTCTGTGTGTGTGTCCGTGTGTGTATTTTATATCTGTGGCACTTTACTATTTACATCTAATATTTGGGCTACAGTATCTTTAAATTTATAATTTCGACCGTCTGGCACCAGATGTTCTGTGATACCTTTCTCGTCACTTCTTAGTGTGTCACTCGTTCATCTATTTTAAGAGTCAGTTAATGCACAGCATCATTAGTCTCATCATTGATCTCCCTCCTCACTGCAGCCGAGGCCTGAATACTGTCTGCTGCCACTGACATGTCCCCTTTAAAAGTCAAGGTGAAGCGTCAGTGTCTTGTGTGGGAGGAGAACAAGCCGCAGATCACGAAGCCTGCAATCTCAAAACTGCCTTCAAAAGCAGAAGTAAAGCACGCACCGCTCTCACTTCAATCCCTGAGGCTTAAAGAGGAAGACTCACGCAACAGCTGGAGAAGAAAAGAGGCGATCCAAGTTTGTCATTGAGCACTGTGGAAGTCACTCTGTCCCGTTTTTGTTTTTATTATTTTCAATACTTGAGGTATCTTCATTTCAAAAGTGACACTTACTTAAATGTGCAGTAGGTAAGACTTATAAAACTGTCTGTCATATTTGACTATATATATATATATATATATATATATATATATATATATATATATATATATATTGACGTAGAACTACATGAAGCAGGTAATTTAAAAAAGAATCTGGCTCCTCGGGCACCACCTACGGGGGGGTTTCTAACTGCGTGTCAATCACTGCTCATGCACATGCATTGATTCTCCCTTGTGGGGGGAGGGGCTTTAGCAGAAAGGGGGGAGGGACTGAGAAGTTGTTGATGTTCAATTTTTTTGGCCAAGTCCTTGATCTTCGCAATCCTACCTACAGCACCTTTAACCTGCCGATTGCAATTTAAATAGGATTGTGTTTCAGTATAACTTTCCGCAATGTCATAATGTGTAATCTCTTAAATTAATGATTTTCGGGCCCCTGGGTAGCTCACCTGGTAGAGCGTGCGCCCTTGTACAGAGGTTTACTCCTCGATGCAGCGGCTGCGGGTTTGACTCCAACCTGTGGCCTTTTGCTGCATGTCATTTACCCTCTCTCTCTCCTTTCATGTCTTCAGCTGTCCTATAAGTAAAGGCCTAAAATGCCCAAAAAATAATCTAAAAGAAATTAATGATTTTCCTTTTATTGTGTAAAAATGATGATGATTCAGCCAGCAGGGACAGTTAGTTAATGTCAGAAACGCATTGTTTTACCAGTATTTACAGCTAAATTGTGTCACATACTGTACAATCTTTTTCAAGCAGAAATCATCTTTCACGATCGTCCTTTAAATATTCAATGGTAGATGTGCAGTAAACTTTTAACATTATTTTAATAACTTTTGGGGCCTTTTATGTATTTATTAAAGAGTAAAGCGGTAGAAGGAAACGAAGGGAAAGAGAGATGGGGAATGCCATGTAACAAAGGTCCCCAGTCGTATTTAAACCAGGGACGGTGCGAGTACATGGTCAACAAAGTCCACCAAGCTGCATGTTGTTACCACATCCATTTAAAAGACAAACAAAACACAAAATGATTGCGTCTATGACAGACTGTTGTCAGTAGCCACACTGAAGGTGATTTACATTCTGATCCTGTCCTTTCAAAACCAAGTGAGAGCAGGTTATACTAAATTGAAACCAGATTATACCAAACTGGACCAGGTTAAATAAAATTAGACCAGGTTAGATTTACTCTGGACCACAGAGAGCATATTAGGTCAGGTTACACTTTGTAGAACCAGGTTAGACTATATTAGTTAAACTATAGTCAGACTGGCTAGACTGGATTTAAACCAGATTATACTGCACTGGACCAGTTTAAATTAGAGTAGACCAGGTTATACGTTCTACCAGGCTAGTCCTGGTAAACAAAACACAGTAATATGCTGTTCACTGACCTGAGAGGCTGCTTCAGGTGTGGTTTATGTCCTCAGCACCTGTTTTTTCAGCGATGTCCCTCTTAATCTCCTCCAGGACCAGATTCACTTTGGAGCGCCGAAGGTTCTACTGTTCAGCCAAGAGGAGACGCTCCCTTAATGCCAGGAACTCCGTCTGGTAGATATCCACCACAACTCCTGCAGAGGGATGAGGTTATTAGGGGTTTACTACAGTGTTTGCATGCAGATGTAGGTCTAGTTTTCAGAACAGGTGACACAAACACCAAAACTGTGTTTCCATCAGAAAACAGGAAAATGTTCCAAAATGTACATAATATCAACAAAATCACATACTGGTGTCTGAAAAAAATACTTTCTATTCAAAACTTCTTTTTCAACACAAAACGTTCACAACAAAACTGACACTAAAATGAACAGACGGCAGGTTAGACCAATTTAACCCTTGTATCTACGAACATACAGACACAAATATTGTGTGTGGATCAAAGCCTGTTATATCTTATTCATCTGTGAAATAAAAAATAATTTGTTGTCCAAAAACTATTAAAAACACATCTATTAGCCACACTGCTGCACTGGGGCGATATATTCGTTCACTACCATGAACACACACATACACACTGTAGTTTTTTTTACTCAACATACACCATCCTGCTGCCCCAAATACTCACTAGAGCAGTGATTCCCAACCTTTTTGGTCTGAGGTACCCCCACAGCCCTGTCAGATGAACTCACATACCCCTTCATCAATTCCCAATGTATGTTCCAAATGTAGAACACCATACATTATATTTTTCATACTTGTTGAACGGTCAATTATTTAGGTTGGTTTGGTCAGCAGTCACTAGTTCTACTACTAGGCTACTACTTGAAGTGAAGCTGAATGTTTCAACCATTTATCCATTACTTTTAGCAAAGCATTTGAACTGTTTCATTACTTTTATTTATTTCTACCATTTATTCATTACTTTAAGCTATCCGTTTAAAACGTCTGTGCTCACCTGCTAACATCATTTCTATTTCCAAATTAGTTGAGCTGCTCCACAATCTTTCCACGTACCCCCTTGCAGCAACAGAAGTACCCCTGGTTGGGGATCACTGCACTAGAGCACTAAATGTGGATTAATCCACCGCTGAAAATAGTGCCCAACAAATGTACTATTTCATCCTGTTTTTGATAAAAACTACAGTGACAAGTAGTGTTAGGAAATCACGGAGTCTTTCTTAAGAATGAAACTATACATTTGAGTGTTTAAAGATTTACATCTTCAAATTTGTGTTTTCTATATCCAGATGCTGACAAATGATGGTGGTGAGAAGTAAAATAAAAATTGTCCCTTATGGTGCTATGATGCTATTAAAGACACTGTGCAAGGATTTTCAATTTTGCTTTATTTTGGAATGTCCCTATTTAAATTGACAGACTAACTCTGCTGGGTGATGGATAGTTACTTAAAGTTTCTAAATGAGTTAGTGAGCCTGTGGTTCAGCATATTTATGGCTCTACAGCACCCAGAAGTCTAATTTTCAATCTACAGACGAGGAGTCGTGTATGTTTGTATCCTGTGAATTTTCCATTATTTATTGGAGATGCCAAAGGTTTGTCATGAGTCAGATTAAACTAGCTCTCCACATATGGTCTATGAGCCTCATTAACTTGAAAGTATTTGTATGGTAACCTACAACTTAATCCATTGATGATTGAGGTGTGTTTGTATGATATTTAAGTAAGTAAGTTCATTAAATTATTGTAAAGAAGTGGAAAGATATTTTAAATGAGGAGTCTCTTTTTAGTACAGTTAGTAAAATCCTGTAAAAGCACAATTAAGTCATGTTCTATAAAAAAAATAATTATGATTATTATTATCCATAACCAATCTATTGGTTATGTTTTAAATGTAAAAAATATTGAAAATGCCCATCAAGATCCCAAACGTCCAAGGTCAACAGTGCCAAAAATATTCAATTTACAATAATATTAAACAGAGAATAACAGCAAATCTCCACATTTGGGAAACTGGAACTAAAGATTTTTGACATTTTCTTGGCAAATGACATGAATAATGAATCAGTACTCCAAATTGTTTTTGATTTATTTCTGTCAATCAACACGTCGATTAATTAACCAATGACTTCAACACTACAGAAAAATTTCCAAAATAGAATTCTGCAATATCCACATGGTTTTTTATATGTCATCATTATAGAAGTAGTAACTAACTGAAGTGCTCTGTATTTGCAGATCAGTAGTAATATTATAGCAGTGGTGGAGAAGAGGGCTGTTTGAGTGCTAAAGCCTAGTTTATCAAAAAAGAAAATATTGTTGGTTGCATCCTGCAAGCTTTGAATGGTCTTGAAAATCGGCAGGTGGAAAACAAATCATGTTCAGCCTCTCAGCTCAGTACTGGGGCACTCGGTTTTATTGGTCCTGAATCACTCTGATGTAGCAGGAAGGACCCTGACTTCACAGCCTCACGAGGGACAGTTACAGTATACAGAGTGGGCCTGAGCATGAGGACCCAAGATTTTGAACGACAACTGCCCCTCTTATAGGTTAATACCCCTTCAACACTACATCTGCCCATTCATTATTTTCCTCTCTTCTTTTCTTCCATCCTGTCAGACGTGCAGCAATCTCCTCTTTGTCAAAATTGTTCAAAACAATCACTTGCACTGACTGCAGATTAGCTGCGGCCTTATAAGGTCAGGAGGAACTGCAGCAAACTGACGTCACACACACACACACACTACTGCAAATATCCACATTGCTATTAGACAGATGTATTCTTTTTGTACTTGCACGTGTGCATGAGGGTGATTTATTGTATGTTTCTGAGCTCTTCTTGGCATTACTGTGTGACCCACTGCTGGCCTGAGCACAATGACTGTGGACCCAATACAGTGACATGGGGATAAGTAATAGCTCCACTGTGGCCGCCAGCCTATACAATAATCCCTGCTATTGCCTCCGCTGATTTATTGAAAGACAACGACCTTTGCTTCCGCTGAGCCCGCTGCCTGGCCTGGCTCCCAATGCATGTATTGTTTTCCATTTCAGTGCCACATATTGCCATGGGGAGACACTGCGGCCCTGAGCTGGAGTCCCTGTCATTTCTAAAGATGCAGCTGCGTTCGCTGTTAATAAAGTGGTCGCAATATATTACACAACACCTTTGCATTGTTTAGTCTTGAATTTACATTTTTGTCAAAACATTTCAGGAATTATATCGCAGTGTAGTTATTTACAACACACAACCTCCGTGAAAGACACTAATATACTACAATGGCATTTAATCAATGTGATTGGTGGGTGGATTTCCTTTGATTGATGGATAATGTTTGAATTAAAATACGTTTCAATTATCCGAATTGATGGAGTACAGATATATAGGGCTGTGGTAAATCAGACAGACGGTGAACTGGACTGTTCTTGAGACAAAATTAAATCACCTCCCAGTCATATTTTGCATCTCAGAGTATTTGTTAATTTATATTTCATTTCACTTTGTCTGGACAGAATGCTTTATGGAAAGGAAAATATTTCCACCTGAGCTAAGAGTTGCTTCTTGAGCACAGTCCTTCATCAATCGCTTCATGGTAGGTGAAAGTGCTGCCAGGAGCAAACACGCTGATAACATTTTTTTTGCTTAAAGGCAGACCTTGATACTTATAAAGCAGGTATGAGAGCCTGGTGTTGAAATACAAAAGAGGGAAATGTGGAAAAACAGAGATTATCTGCCCTAGTCAGTGTGATTTCTACTCTAATACCTACCTACCCTATTCAAATTAATGAGACGTCATCTACAAGATGAAGTTGGAAGGACGCTGGGGAAAAAGAGACGAATAGAGCTGCTAAATGGGAGAAGTATTAATACTAACTTTTGTGGTTTAGTCTCAAGCACTGGTATAGATGGCAGATGGCTATGAAGTCATATTGACATGACAGAGCTTTTTTTCTTGAAATGTCCAAACATGAACGATAGTTACGTATTGTAACTCCAGATTCTATGAGCCCTCTAAGGCTACGCTATTGGGTTAATCCCTTCGTCGTGAAGATTTTCTTTCCCGCCCTTGCGTCCAGCACGGGCTTCAACTACGTCCGCAGATACTATTGTATCTACTGTATATAATATGAGCGGACCCGTTGTTCTGCTCCCAACATCAGCATTTTCTTCAGCTAATGTTACTGGAGCAGTTGGCCTGAATCTTAGAGGGCTGCGCCTATACTCATAGAATCTGGAGTTACAATACGTAACTATCGTTCTATTTTGTATAGGCTTTGCCCTCTAAGGCTACGCTATTGGGTTAGGGCGTAGCTAATGTAGTCAATGCCACATGCGACACAGGGTCCACAAGCAGAACATAGACCAATTTCTTCCCCCAATGCACTGACAGGTGATTGTATCAGATAATGTTATTCTATATTCGATAAAAAACCTGCCATAGTAATGAATTGGCCTAATACTGGCTGTAAGGCCCAAGTCATGATTGTAGGCGTGCATGATTAGTGATAAATTGTATCACGATTAACAATTTATGGGACACCCACGTTCCTCTCAGCCACCGAGTGCAGGAGGGATGAGGACAGCAGGCAAAACACACATGCAACGGCGCATCATTTGTCGTTTGTGTGGATAGGACCGAGTGGGTCATGGAGGGCTCGGACGTATTGCGCAGATAGAACCGGATGAATGGGCATGGGGATGCCCATTCGGGATGCCCATTCATCCGGTCCGAGCTGTTTTGAAAGGGCCGCTCCTTGAGAGTGTCCCCTATAGTGTACAAACAGCTGTGATTGCCTGATGTCCGCCGTGCGTAAAACGGAAGCGAAGTGGAGGACGCAGCCGCAGCAGAGGCTGTGGGGCGTTTCCTCTTATGGTGGTTGTCGTGGCGACGGTGCTGCAGTAGACGAGCCGCCTTCCAGGGACCGAGCCTCCGTAGCCGCTCTGCTTCCTCGGCCGCCTGATGAAGGTGGGACGTGGCTGTCTGTAGGCGGGGCCCAAATAGTCCATCGGGGGCTATGGGGCCTTCAGGAACTTGCGTCTGACCTCCGCGGGTAGCTGCGACATGTGGAGCTAGATGTTGCGCTGGGCCACAGTCTGCCACTCCATGATCCTCGACAGCGCCACCGTGGACGCCGTCGTCAGGGTGAGGATGGCGGTCATAGCTTTGCCAATCTCCGTGGCTAGCTCCAGGGGAAGTGCCCTCGGAGTGGTGGCCATGGCGGAGACAGCGAAGGCTAGCAAAGCTACATTGTTTTTGCGCTGCAAGGCCCTGAGGCCTTATGTATAAACGCTGCGTACGCACGAAAAGCTTGCGTACGCTGGTTTTCACAGGCACTTTGTGATGTATAAAAAATTAACTTGACATGAGAATGTGCGGGCCGTCACGCAAACTGTTGAGCAGATGTGAGAATGTGCGGGCCGTCCGCAAAGTCTTTTCTGGCTCTGTAACGTGGCGAATTCTAACTGAAAAGTGCCAAAAATCACCAAACCAAAAGTTTCCACTTCACTTACTGGCACACGTCTGTATGGTTGTCTATGAAAAAACTATTATATGCGCTGATACTCCATAAAAGTTTGATCATTTATGTGGATAATGTTTCACATATTTCACACTATTAACTGTTTACTTCGCAGGCTACTTAACCTCTGTTAAACATGAGGACGGGAAATAAATGAAAAATCCACTTAGAAAATACTTTCAGTCATCCTCTGTATTTCCCATAGATGAAAAAACATACTCACTGTGCAACAAAAAGATTGGCACGGAAAAATGCAATAGTGCCTGTGATTCTGTAGTTGCTGAGGCTCAGACATCCATGGCGCACAGGAAGAGGGATGCACGGATCCATCTCCCCAGGAACAAACGCTGTGTTGGGTGGGCAAACTCATGTGATGCGTAATTGATCTGTGGATGATTTGTGGGCTATTAAGTGATCAAGGTGTACCCGGTCCACCAAACACTGGGCCGTCTTGACGGTCTTGATTCTGCACATATTTCTGTTACTGTAGTCCTATTTACCATTTTATTATTTCATCCATGCGTGGCGCAGCAGATCCGTGCGCACTGTCACCTGCCGTGGAGACGCTGGCCTCACTAACATCTCCTCCTCTGAGTCGGATCTTCCTTGCGCTGGACTCAGTTTCACTGAGTGTACTAACACTTAGAAAATAAATAAATGGCATTACATCAGTGAGTTCAAACTGCTTATTGTGCGTAATTTGGACTGACACTGAGATGCATGTTGTTCTGTAACAGGTGTGGCGCTGCCGCTATTCTCTATTAGACTTTTTTTTTTTGTACTTCTGCCATGGTTCGGTGCATTCACTGCCCGGTCACCATTTGCCACTCTGGGCATTTTCTTTTATTGCTTATCCAAGATGACAAACCTCCAAACTTTTTTGTTCTCGCCTCTACATCCGCGATCAGCACCTCAACCTCACAGTCGGTGAAGTTTTTTTCCCCGTCTGCAGCGGGATAACCCGTTGTGATTGTACAAAGAATGACGTCGGGGGCGCATTTATAGTAATTTCCATATTAATTTATGGGAGGAGGCAAGGCGGGGTTGGTGGCTTGTTAATATGCGCTCAATTTCACGTTGATTGTGATGTATAAAGGAAAGGACCTGGCGTACGCCCGTTTTTATACATGTGAATATGTCTGTGCGTAGGTACTTTTCTAGTTTTGGCCGTACGCCATCTTCTGGTATGAATATATATTTGCAATATATATATATATATATATACATACACACACACACATACATACACACACACACACACACACACATACATGAGGCCCCTGGGCCCACACACTGGTGTGACCGGTCAGTGACCTGAGCGCAGACCTGATCCTGGGGGGAAGGAGGCATGGGCTTCCGGTGGCTGAAGGAGGTGGCCTTTGGAAGCAAGATGGACGCCAGGCTCTGCTCCAGGGGAGAGACCGAAGGGAAGCCCGCTTCTGTGTCGCCTTGAACCCAGGTGAATGGGGCGTAGCGAGAGACCGGAACCTTCAGTTTCCCGGGCTAGGAGAGCGCCTCCTCCACAAACGGCCGAAGCTCTGTAAAGCGCGGCCGAGTGGAGCTCGCTTGGACGGCGGCTCCTGGACGTACACATCCCCACTCAAGAGGCCACGAGCAGGGGCTGGAAGTTCAGCCAGGAGCGCTATGCCTCTCTGGTCTGCTGCCTTCTTAATGATGTCTGGCAGATCTAGGAAGCGATCCCTAGCGGTGGAGGGTGGAGCCGCCTGTGGCAGAGGGGAAGACCGTCGAAGCGGTGCCCCTGGCCGTTCTGGAGATGGGGAGAGCCGCAGTGGGAGGGCATCGATCCCTGTCTCGAGGTCCAGTTCTCCCAGAGGGGAGGAGGGAAAACCGGTGAGAGAGCCGTCATCTGGGGGAGACGAGTCAGTGGACTCATGCCCGTCGAAGACGTCCTCTTCCGGCAGATCCAGGGTGTCGACGGTGTCCTGTCTGCCCAGCTGCCATCCCCCTCCCCGTCGACCTGACAAGCCAGAAAAGCTTCCGCCCACCGTTCAAGCTCTTTACATGGCAGGCGGGCGCAGAACTGGCAGGAGGCCTGGGGGGTGAATGCCATGCCGGTGTGAGCGGCACCGAGGCAGGACTCGCAGCGGGGGTGGAGATCCGACGGCAGGATGTAGCCGGTCCGGCAGCCGGTACAGAAGCAAACACCACTGGAGGTAGAAGTCTTCATACTGCTAGCTGAAGAAAAACTAGGAACTGAACAATGGGTCCGCTCATGTTATATACAGTAACTGCGGACATAGTTGAAGCCCGAGCTGGATGCAATGGTGGGAAAGAAAATCTTCACGACTTACCAAGCGCGAAGGGATAAACAATAGCGTAGCCTTAGAGGGCGAAGCCTATACAAAATAGAACCTCCTGCTATGACATCACTCTGCTTACCACTACGAACCACGAGCTAATATATTGGATAGCTTGATATATTTAGTAGGGGTGTGACGAGACACCCAGCTCATGAGACGAGACAAGACACAAGATTGGGTTCATGAGATTGAGACGAGACGAGATTTTAACACTATTTTACAGAAAAATGAAGAAATAAGACTTTTTTGAAAAATTGTTCTTTATTCAATCGAAAGTCACAAAATGAAAACTGAGTGATCAATGGTTTTGCCATACATTTGTACCAAGGTTAACTAAGCATTTTCTGGCAGTAGTTGAGACCAAATGTTTTGTACTTGAATTTGTTATTATACAGTAGACAGAGAGAAATAAAGCTTATTTTACTATTGTTTCACATTGATCACGTTCTGAAGCACAAATAAATTACCATCAACACTCAACAGATGATTTTTGTGAAGACAGATTTTCTCCTCCTCTGCATTTTATTAATTGCAGCACTAAACAAGATAGGCTAGTAAGTAGAGAGAGAGAGAGAGAGAGAGAGAGAGAGAGAGGCAGTACTCTCTAACATTCGGTTTTATAGGCAGCTTTTTACTTCAGCTATCGCTCTGCAAAAGTAAACTCAGAGTCAACTTTGGAGTACGGCCAGGGGATTTTCTATGCCAATTTCAAGGCTGCTGCTCTGCATTTGTGTACTGATATCACGAGACACTTTTTACCTCGACGAGAAATCTCGCCATGTTTAATCTTGCGAGACGTCGTGGGGACGAGATCTCGTCACACCTCCAATATTTAGCATTAACAAGAGATAAATGAACTATTATGCACAGGGAGACAGGATTACAATATATTTCTAATGTATTTTATTTATTTTTTCACTGTTTAATACCATACCTATGAGCCTCAATCGTGAAGAAGCAAGTCCAAGGTGCAAACCAGAGCACCACAATTGCTAAAATTTGTGATTTAAGTTAGGCTGCTGAGTATTGTTAGCTTCAGCCTGCCAGTAGTAGTAGCAATTTTTACAGAAATGATAAGACTGTCCTAAAAACAGTAGTTTTGGGCCACCCATCTTTCTCTCCCTGATTTAGGTGGTAATTTCCCTACTGTTGGCTTTCTAAAAGGCATTCAATGTTCAAAAACATAATACTAAAAATAAGAAATAGTAGTTTGGTAACATGCCTAAAACAATCTACAGTATGTTTTTTATATGGACCTCTTGTGGCCATGTGAATAGCAACTGGTGTCTCTCAGAAGCAAATGTGAAAGTAGCATGACATTGTAAAAGCACTGCAAAACATTGCAACTATACTGTACAGTTAGATCAGACTTAGAGTTAGAACAGATTTTTTACAAGCCTTTCTCATTTAAAGACAAAGATCATCCTTGAACAGAGACATGGGTTTCGCCCTGATGTGCAACCACCTGTTATCACAGAGCCACGTTTTTTGCACCAGCGAACACGTTCTGTTGATCGGGTCGCAGAGTCAGAAAACACTTCGTTTTGGAAGGCAAGCACATTATTTTATTATTTAGCTTGGAGGACATGTTTTAATGCCTGACTTCTCGCCTTTTGTTTGTATAGACACAGGCTTGTGCCTTTGACTTTTTATCAAAGGACCAGATATTTTGTAACACATGGACATATTTTTATTACTAAGGATTCAACCAGGAGAGTTTTGTGTCCATCCAAGCCTTGGAAGAGCTCCAACTAACAGTCGCCTAACATTATCTATGTGAGGAAATGAATATGACTTTAACTTCCAGAACCCTTGGCACCCGAAATGACTCCTCCTACTTTGCTACTCTATAGGAATTGTTTAAGGTTTTATGGCTCACCAAAAAATGGAATGCGAAAGAGAGAGAGAATATGGAGGAAGAATGATGAAGCGAGAGTGAAAATCCTCTGCCAGCTTACATATCGAGGTTGTGTTCTCCATCAGTGGGTTTGAGGGATTGAGGAAGGAGAGAGAGATCCAGTCTGCTGGGCACAAGAGCTCAGAGGGGTGACATGGGAGCGCACACACACACACACACACACACACACACACACACCATCTACCTCTATTAACTCACACCTGCAGCTTCTTCAAAACATTTGGCCCCTTTGCACTTACTTTTCTGTCGTGTCCCTCCACTGCTTTTCTCACTTTACCTCTTGCTCACTCAACAGTTTTTTTACTCTTGACGGACTCCATATTTCCCTGCTGTTATTTTAAATTCATGCGCTTCATACAACGAGTTAGACCGACACAGGTAGCATACGAAATGTGTTGTTTGTCTGCAAACAAACAATACTGAACACTCCGTTTCTGTTTCTCTCTGGGGTGAAAATGCGGTTGGTAGAGAATGACTGGGTGACAGGTGAGCGGAGTGGAGCCTCACAGGTTCATTACCGGCTGGCAGAGTGGAGCACTGCAGGGCACGGCAGTTGGAGGTAATGCTTCGGGCCTCCTCATCAACATCCTGTCACCTCCATTTTGATACTCTCAGGTTTGGCACAGCGGCTGACCTGGTCCCCCCGCGGGAAAACTGTCTTCCTGAACAATAAGTCAGCACCAGGTAGCAAAAAAAAAACAGTGTGCTTGTTTATTCACAGAGAAAATGAAAAAAAAGGTGACATCAGCTGCTCTTCATGTGAACTTGATATGCAGTTTGTAATGAACAGCAGGGTAGACTATCATTGTCTGTTCTCTAAGGGAAATTTTACCAAAGTCCTTATCGCTCTGAGAAATAAACCATTTTCTACTCACAGGTGGATGCGGACTCAGACATTTGCTCCGTTGGCAGCTCTAAACTTCTTTCGGTCGCACGACAAGCGGTTCTAGGAGTGGCTGCATGTGTACACGACAATGCATGCAGCATCGTGGCTGCGTGACCAGTATAAGCAGCTGTCCACAGACGTGGAGCGCGAAAAAGTACGTCCGATCGTCCTGGATGGGTGAACTGGGACTCTGTTGCCTGCTTGTCAGTTAACGGTTAATGATCGGTTAACGAGGTTTGGCCATCAGCCAGATAGAAAAATCTAAATTAGCTTTCCTACTTCAACATCAACACATCAAAGCTACCTTCCTGATCGGATATATTTCTGCACGAACAGGTGCATCCACAATGGCAGTTGGTGCAAGAGAGAGCCTTTTTCTTTTCTTAATATTGTGTTTATTTTGTAATGGTGGCCCATAAGAGAGGTGCTCTGTTGAGGAGAGAGCAGCAGAGACAAAGGATTTACTCAGCTACAGTGACCACAGTGCTATAAGACAGTGGGTCTCAGCTGTGCTCCAGCCCCGGTTTTCCTCCATCTTTGAATCACTTCCCTTTGCTCCTCTGTGGCAGGAAGATGTCACAAGACCTATGTTTGATAAATTGTCCGGATTGTGGCCACATGCTGTCTACACCTCACTGCAATCCAAAGTCAATGCGAGCCAGGCCACCTCGGCATGTGGTCCGGCTGTATTGTGTGATTTAGTATTAACTGATATAATTACTTTTGTTGATAAAAGATAATGTTAAATGACAAAATGATTACAATCAGTTCAGACTTGTGCTATGTTGGAAGTGTTACATAAATGTGCTTATATAAACATGATAACAACATCGAAAATGACCTGCACATTTATGTTATAAAGTGTTTGAAAGTTGTTATCGTCTCTCCTGCAATCCTATTAACTTTCCCATTACTAGCACGGCCTGATTTTCTTCTTATTGTTCACGCAGACTGCCAGTTCGGGCTCTTAATTTCAAACTGCAATCAAAGGGAGGTTTTCCAAAGGCTTAACTTCAGAGGCGAAGTCTTTCTAGAAGTTCCCCAGACAATTTCACTGCAGTATGAGTGTACTTTTCACTGTTATCTTTGGGTAGAAGAGGTAGGAGAAGGAAATCATGCAATATCAGTCTGTAATATGTTTAGCTGAGGGTAAGAAATAGCCAGGCTTGTAATTGCTTTGGGACAAGCTCCGATGGTTCCTCTGGCAGTAGGAGATTTTCTTTTGGTCAACCATGAGGGCAATAAGACAGATAAGAAAGAAGGGAGAGAGAGAGAGAGAGAGAGAGAGAGAGAGAGAGAGAGACAGACTTACAAAGGATAAAGGGAGGGAGATTTTCAGATTTTTTGAAGTGTTCAGATGAAATAGAGGCATTATCGTCCCATGAGGTTACAATGAAAAGTACACAGTTGGTTGCCCTTCCAAAACTCTGAGGTTTAGGAGAGGAAAACGCATATAAGACTGGGAAGGGAAAAAAAGGAGAAAGAGTTTCGATTTCTGAGTGCATTTCTGCTCATGCTCAGCATCCTTTACAACTGCTTGTCACCAGCTTGTGGCGACTGTGAGACAACCCTCAGAGGAATCGTCGCAGCCTCGGTTTTTAGTGTTACTATCAACAGCTTTTCTCTAAACGACTACACTCCTGTTTCATTACAAGTTCTCTACAAGATAAAAACCTGCTACAGGAAGGGAGTGTGGAGCACCTGCAGCCACTGATGTGGTCCACTGTCTCCTACAATGGTAAGGTATGTCATTTGAACTGCCAGGACAGAGCTTGTTTACTGTCTCTAAGGTGTGTCTTTTAATTAATAGCTGTAGGGCTGTGTGTGTTTAGAGGTCTGAAGTGGGATTGAGTTTATCAAAGTGGATCAGTAGCATAGACCCTAAACCTTTCAGGAGGCATGTGGGTTAGAGTTGTAACAATTAGTCGATTAATCAATAAGCTGCTCGCCAGAAAAGTAATAGCCAACTATTTCGATAATCTATTAATCGTTTATGTCACAGTCCTTAGTTCTGGTGTGTTAATTACGAGCATTTGCAGCTTGTCTTTGACTTATAGTAAACGGAATATCTTTAGGTTTTAGAGTGTTGGTTGGACAAAACAAGCAATTTAATGACAACATTTTGATGTGTATTTTTCACTAATTTCAGCTAGAAATAATCATCACATTAATTGTTAATGAAAATGAATACCAATACCTTTTTCAGATATACATGTAAACAGATAATTCATCTGAAATTATTCCAGTATAATATTCCTCTCCTGTACAGTGAGACTAGGAACTACTAGCAGCCAAAGCAGCATGGCTTTTCATTATTCCAATTTGTCAGATTGCTACCAAATGAGATACAAACGGGGAGATGTAGATAGAAGTTCAAAATTCAGACATTTGACAAGGTTCATCCTCATTTCAAAAGAGTTGGTGTGCAGTGCAAGATAAAGCTTGACTGATGTTGCACAGGTGGTATTTTTACCTCATGATCTGACATTGAAGCCTGGCACCTTGTGTAACGTGCAGGACTGAAGTAAGTCTCAAAAGTACATGAAAATTGCCAAAGAAAACTTTCAGATCTTTGTCAATAACCTTTTTTTTTTTTTCAATAAAAACTTCAAACTAACTTTATAATAACCTGGACCTCCTCTCCCACTGCATGCACAACCTGCATTTTTTTCAATACATGTCCCAGTGAGCTATTATGGCCGTTTTAAATCATAGACCAGCATGACATCATGACTTCGTGTAAACACACACGCCCACTTTCTTAAGCCTGTACGCATTTTGAGCTATCCGCGTGTATGTCTACGCTGTATACAGTCGACGTAAACATACACACCACTTTCTAAAGCCAAGTGGCGTGTTATCTGTACGCATTTTGAGCGCCGTATACAGCGGACGGGTTGAGTTTAGGAAAAGGATAACCGGTTGGGTTTAGTAAAAGAAGAAAGCTACGATTGGGTTCAGGAAATGTGACACGCGGGTTGGGTTTAGGAAAAGAAGAACCGGTTGGGTTTAGGAAAAAAAGAAAGCGACGGTTGAGTTTAGGAAAAGAAGAACCGGTTGGGTTTAGGAAAAAAAACACGATCCCCAGTCTCCTGGGTAAAAGTCCTGTGTTTTACCCATCCACCACCCCGACCAATCACACTACTCGCTACGGTGTAAATTCACACGTAATCGCAAGGTAATGTAAGTCAATAGAGGCCAAACAGCGTTGATAAACACGCTAAAAAGCGAGTGTGCGTCTTGATAACACGCCAAAAATGGCATATGAATGGGCGTGTCATACATACGCCACTTAATGAGATCAGTCTGCATAGACACATCAGACCAACTTTACATTTATCTGGGCCTCATCTTATTACAACCTCTAGTTTGTAAAGAGAAACAACACCTAGTATAATGATGATCTGGCTTTGCCAACATGCTTTCTTCCCAACCTGTGCAGCGTGGCACCATAGCACAATGCTACATCACAGCTGGGTGTGGTCATAAGTTCAACAGAGCGCACCAAACCACACCCAGCTGTGATGGTGGGTGTATCGGAGGTTCAAGAGACTTCAAGAGACTTCAAGAGCTATGGGTTCCCTCCTTCCGAACTCTAGTGTGGACTTGCTCTTTAAAGATGAATCATACAATATTGCCCAATGAGTTCCTCTGTCATTAGCAGTCACTCAGCTTTTATTCACTCAGTTTAGAATTACTTCTAACATTTTTTAAAGGTGGTGTTTAAATAAACGTGTTACTGTATTTGTTATTCATACTGGTACATGGTTACAATATAATGTTATTTTGTATATCTTGTTGGGAATTAAAACTACACATATAAGGAATATAATGGGCAGTAGAAAACAATGTAATACAGAAAATCAGCAATATAGACAAAAACTTCCCTTGCTCACGTTCGGTTTAAATGTGAGTACAGATACAAGTACAGATAATTGTTTGTTCAATAAACTGACACAGATAACAGCATTGCTACACTCCTACCCGGTAAATACCAAAGATCATCATATCGAGAAAGAAGCTTGTTGTATCCAATCTCGTGATTAATTTTGGTTACTCAAATTGTTCTCTTTTTGTTTGGCAATGTTCCTGGATGCATAATATCCAAATGAAATAAAACAATCTTATTAAACCGAACATATTGCTGCCTAGAGGCAATGACTTTACATACTTTTTTATCCTTTTGTTTTAATCTATTTTGTTAAGAGCTCAGCAGAAGTTATTTTAATCATCACATTGAACACAATTGAAACACTCTATTAAGCTTTTCACATAAAAACCGAATGCCCTGAACACCTCCTGTTTACTCTGCCCGCTGCCTTGCTCCAGCAAATCATAACAAATGAGCACGATCACATCATCTATAGTAATGCCCCTGTTTCTTTGCCTCCTAGTTCTATGCTTTATTTCCCCAAACACTCATTTTCCAGTTGAGCAGTTAATTGAATTCGGTGCTGGGTGTAAAGTAGTGGGTTCTTAGCCACAGTTGCCTGCTTGCAGTGCAAGAGGTAGCCGAGGTTAGACTAACTATGCTGGGCTCAGATAGAAGGGCCAACGGTGCACAGATACACCCACTGAGTAACTGATCATAATATTCCATGCTGGGTGCTCAGAGTCACCACTGGCTCTTAACAGTAAATCAGCTGCACTGATATAAAAAAGGAAAGTTTAATTCTCATAACTCAATGAGATGCTTGATTTGCTTTTGGCTATAGTGAGAGAGGATAGATACATGGAGGACATACAGATGCTTGACAGTCTTAATACACACTCACACATGATCCCGCCTGGAACAAATTGTCCCTGAGTATCTTTTATGTGGCATCTTAAAAAAACATGTCTGCAGCACAGTATATAGTCAGTATAATTTAGTCCTTCCTTTCAGAGCACCACTTAAAACTTTAAAAGTGGCTCATCACTGACAGATCTCCTTTTCAGAGAGTCCTTTTCAAATATTCATCTGTATGCATTTTTATTTACACCATCCAAGCTCACGACTGAAACCGGTGGAGAAAAAACGTAAAGAACCTTCCTAGAAGGCACGCAGAATAATGCTGCATCCGAGCAGACCTTACCGATGGCTCCGATAGTGGCTTTAAAAATAGCCCTGGCTGTCCGCCTCTACCTCCTCACTTCGCACAACACGGCACTGTCAGCGTGTCGCACCTGCTGTGGTGAGACCATTGCATAACCATATCTGCTCATGCAGAAGATCAGCGTTTCTCTCCAGCAACACACAGAGTGTGTGTGTGTTCTCGAAAGCTTCTAACAGAGACCAGTATAGGACACTGAAGGTCAGTACACGCATCAACAGGACTAAATGCACCTTTCCTGCACAAATATAACTAGGTACGATACTGAGATCTTTTATCATGCTGTGTTTCATCATGTTTACAAATTCATCTCACTTATCAAACACTGTGTGACGTCCTCAACTAAAAGGTCACACGGCACATCACTCTGCTTTCAGCAAGTACATTGTACATTAACAGTATTTACATTACTGTTTTGTGGTGAAATAACTTTACTTATTTCTGAAATCTGTAACATCTCAAGCCTGGAAAGAGTAGGAATTTAACGAATGATTGTTTTATAGACTAACTGTACTCGTAACTTCAGACAGTGGAACAACTGAGAGTTCATTTCTTACATCTGATTGTAATGATTATTCACCCCTCTCCTTTGTGAACTGCCGATTGTTACAGTAAAGCTGGAATTTGGAAAATCCTGCACATTATTGGCTTCTGCAATGGCAAAGGGTCTTAATCCTGTTAAATAGGTTGACATTTAGCAGGATAGAAGAAGAAGAATCTGCATATTTGTGAGGGTGCTTTGCTTAAATTCAGCTTGTTTTGATCAAGCTGTTCAAGATGGATCAAGGTGTTTTGAATGAATACTTCAGGTATCACAGTATTAATGCTTTTGCTACATATCCATCACTAATGAAGAGCATCTAATCACAGCTTTCCCATGGCATTTCATAGAGAATCTCCTCGGCTGAAAAAAAGAGCATCCAACATCAGAAGAAGTTATTACATTACATTTTTATTATAATATTAAGCTCATTACTTTTGAGGGAAAGCGAGCAGTGGCTCTACATCCCACAGCAAAGGCCAGACATTTAATGAGTGAGGTGGTCGTTTTAACTGTCATGTAGTAACTTTGATAATGAAATGAGATGTGTCAGGATCTCATTCAGCTCAAATCATCAAAAACATTGCTCTGCAGTAATTATGTAAAGCAACATATGGTTATGTTGGGGGAAAAAACTCTCTTTTTAAGTTTGGAAAAGCAAAGACAAACAGCTCAGTCACAACCAGGTGCTATATGTGCAATGCAGGTCAGACACCAGGCTGTTTGATAATCACCAGATGGACACACTTTAAAACAACATATTCTGCATCAATGTGAAGTTAGTTAAGGAAGGACAGCCCTTAACCACCTCCACTAATTAACTTCCTGAAGGACAGCCTGCTCTTATTTGTGTATTTTACGTTTTACATTTACACTGGTGGACGGTAGTAAAATTCTCATTACACACTCGACAGCCATTTTAATTCCAGATCTCACCTGCCTACGCGTACATGTTCCACCAAAACAAGTTTCTTCCCGATGGTATTTTGTAGGGGTTGGGGGGGAAATCGATACAGCATAGTATCACGAAATTTTCCGTGGCGATACTGTATTGATACAGACATCAATTATTGATCTTTTATTATATACTGTATGTGTTGGTCAGTTTGTCTGCATGGCAATCCCATTTTGCAGCAATAAAATTGAAGTGGGATGAACCAACAGAAATGTATCTTTTTAGATAAAACTGATGTTGACAAAGTTTCCTTTTGGGGACATCTTTTGAAATTGGAAAAATTTTTGAAAAAAGGTAATACATCGCAGAATATTGCAATATGTTTAAAATCACAATAATATCAAATTGTGACATAAGTATCGTGATGCAATAAACCAGAGCACGTTTTTCTCCCATCCCGGAATGCTGTGTGGACTAGCCAGACCCTCCTCTGCAGCGCTGTGGAGGAAGGTCTGGCAATGCGAGACTAGGTGGACAGAAGAAACTGTGAATCCAGATTCAAGAGCCAACACTTCCCAGCAACTAACCAATCATATAACTGTTTTCCCCCCACAGAACTGTGGCAATTATTTTTGTTTATGCCTAGAGAGGATGGATTTATCAAGCTTTAAATCGGTTGTTTAATGGGTTGCACCGGTGCATTAGTTCACCAAAGGTCACACAGGCAGAAATGTCAATGTAGAAGAACAATCCACCACTCATTATAAGCAGATTGATGAGCATACATCTTCAAATTTCAGTTGATCCATCATGCATGTATGTCATCCAATGTGCCATTTAAAAAGGAAGTATAGCATGTATAAACGGACACAAATGACACAAAAGGTAGAGCGAGATAGTGAGTGACTAAGAAAGGCAGCATGTAAACTAACAATGTGAAATTCAATGAGATTTACAAGAAGTGCTTTCAGCATTTTTCAAGAAAGAGAAGTCAAATTGTCCTCAGTTTATAAGGATAACCTATAATAAAACAACAAACAATAAATAGCACTTGTGCTCGGATAGCCTGCCTTGAGTTTTAATGACGATTTTAATTGCAGTGATTTACTGAGTTAACTCATCTATAAACTGCATTCACACCAACCAATAGCTCTGTCCATTTTAATAAGACTGTAAAACATTTAAAATGGTTTAAAGCTCTCTTACTGAGATGCGGAGAAACATACTCGGCTGTTGACTTGAATCATACAGCTTGTGATGTAAATGTCTACCTAATGACTCTGATAATAATAAGTTTATTTGAAAATCCAAAGATGTTGGAGTTTCTCAGCTCGTAGCATTATAGTATAAATTGTATAATATTGCATGATTACAGTTTTTTTTTAAGAGTAACAATTAATAATTGATTAAATATAACATTTAGTCAACTGTTAACTTTTTTTCTGAAGAATCTTAAGAATAGGTTTTTCACCATTTTGTCAGCATAATCTCACTCTGTCAACAGGCTCACCTTCAGACAAGCTGCTTTGATAGAGTTAAATTACATTTTTCTCTTCAAGCACTTTTTTAAATGTTAACTTTTAATAGGATTTAGGTACAGGCCAAGGTTTTGACTGCAGACTGAAACCATGAAAGTCTCATTTTACCAGCTTTCTGAAAACGTATTCATATAATTTTTAATGTGTTTTTCTCTTTAAATTTTACAGTAACTTTTTCGCCTAATTCATACTGAATAACACCTTTCAAGGGGTGTTTCTCGTTCAACACTAAAGAGAGCTTTGGAGAGGATTTTGAATGCTCTAAGTACAAACATAATACACTGCCTGTCTGTACTCTGACTGAATAAAATGGATGGATTTGAAATTGCAATACAAGACGTCTGCCGGAATTGTGCGAGCCGCGTTTGCTGTGAGGTGTAGCAAGTCAATTATATCGGGAGTGCCGGGCAACAACGCTCAATTTCAATTACTGTTATCACTTGCCTTTAAAGATGCGTGCATCACGAGGCGATGCAGCATTCAATCAAACAGAATGGCTTTGTAGGTCGATGCACAGATAGAAAAATGAATGGCTTCGATAGTAAATGGAGCTCTGAAGTGAAGTTAAGAATAAAGATGGAAGTTTCAAAACCTTTTCTGTGATCCTTTTCCGCAAGGCTATTAAATTGACTAAAAGTTCAACTCTAACCTTTAGATTGTACAAGTTTTGTAGCAGGGAGTGTTACCTTTTACTGTACACATACAGTATATTGAACCTTTTCATTGATGACTCTAAGAGGAAGACCTGTAGAGGAAAACAGACTGGATACTGTGGGGAAAAAAGTTCATGATGTTAGGTAGGGCCAATAGTTTTCTGGAAATGTCCTGACCAGATCCTTTGCTTCAGTAGTAGCATGCAAAAGTTGGAGTAGCTGAAGGGGTTGATTTAGGTAGGTAGATTGTGTGCATTGCCTTCCAACATAACAATAACCTCATGCAATGTTACAACTTTGATGATTTCTTTATTTTGTTAAATGCAGTTTGTAACACTCAAAAGTCAATTACTTTCAGTCAGTGGCTTACTTACTGTATAATGTACAATGAGACCCACTCAGTTTGATTTTGAGTATAAGATTTTAGTTTAGTAGTATATATAGTGTAATAGTAGATTTTCTTTTAATTACCTCCGCCAAGGTTATTTTTTTTCTGCTCAGTTTGTCTGATGATAATGATGTGGTTGAAAGCTTCAGAACAAATAGAAGTTGGATCTGGATTTTGGTTATCATGTCTGTTTCTATAAAACAGGCACCGATTCAGACACTAGTTTTGGGAAACCTTTTGGATAGGAGGAGATGACACATGCAGGTGTTGGACGACAAACCAGCAGTCGGGGATGAAGATACAGAGTAAGGATGTAGTCAAGAGTGCGGAAAAAAAGTAGGGAAAGAGAAATGTAGGGTATTGTATGATATTTAATGAAGCCATGTACAATTTCAACAGGTTCACCAGGATGTCACTATCCATAATTCAGATTCCCGTCAGAGGCAGTGCACTGTGTGTGAGTGGGAGTTGTTGCCAACCAACTTGCTAACCACAAGCATCATTTTTAATCCTTTTGGTGCGGTTTGAGCAAATCTAGTTATGTACATTGGATGAAGCTTACTGCATTATATTGCACACCAATCCCTTATATTAGAGGGCCTAATACAGCTCCTGTTGTCTTCATGGATTTCATCAAACATAATGACCTTAAAAACAGCCTGCAGACATAGTTCTATAAAAACCCATTCACGTCATCTTGCAGCTTAAATGCTCTTATTGCCTTAAATGCATTCTAGTCACATTTTGAACCTGCATGTAAATGTTGAAGAAGTTATGTTGAAGTGAAGTAGACATACACAAAACACATGAGAGGAGATATGATTTTTATAGGGTGGCAAGACCACCTGCAGCTATGACTGCAGCATGGGGAGCTTACATTAAGACGTGATGTGAGTCGGCGAAGGTAGAGATGCAAGTTTTGAAACCACGACTGCACTGCACCACTGAGTTTGTACCGAGTATCCCCTCACAAGCAATGTTATGGTGAAGTGTGAAATTGCCAAACAAAAAAAGAAAAAACTGGTTGCAACAAAATAACCACAATTCATATCTACACAAAAATAGCACTATCTGTCTTTATCTGACAGTTCTGGTTGTAAACTGACACATATATGAGATATGAGCCGTACATAATAAAACACCATTGTTGTTATTTCTCTTTCTCTCGGCTATTTCAAACAGAAAAAATAAATCCTCAGGGGAAAATAACAATCAATATGTAAATACATGTTCTTTCCCACCAAACAGAGCGGTCACTGGAAGCTTAATTTCCTAGCTACATTAAGAATGTCACAAAGACCTCTAACATTTTCATCATCTTTACAGTTGGGTTTGCAGAGAACCATGAAATGAGGAGGATTTGCCAAAGTACAAATTTAAAAATATGAACCCATGCAGCCCCGATGTATTTCCAAACAGATCTCCTAATCTTTCACGTCTTGATCTTTTAACCACTGGGGGGTCTTACAAAATGATGCTGTCTGAACGAAGGTAGTCCATGTAACTCTCCAGGCAAGGCTCTTTTTGACTCTTAAACAGAACTAACAGAATTTCACTCTCCAGTATAATGTGTGTTGTGTAAATGTTCTCAGCAGGCATCTTGAAGTTAAACAAAAGTTAATGTAAAATGGCTGTCATAATTGGCAGAAAATAAGGATAAAAATAAGGAGCAGGGCAAACAATTTATCTGTCCAATGAGGTGTTGCAGGGGACAAGAGGGAGCATGGTGATTACTTCAAATAAGCTTGTTCATTGCAGTCATCCATCAGCATCGAGGAGTTGTGTTTAAACTTTTCCTTTTCTTGTCGGCACACAGTCCTAAAAACAGACATTACTGAAACAACACCAAATCGAATCTTATGTAAATGACAGAGGGTGCTGGCTGAGTCAAGCTCCATTTCTTTATATTAGAAGGCCCTCAGTGACGTACACATGAAAGAAATGTGACTTTGCCAAGTGTGTCATGAATTCAAAGCTATGTACCCTGACTAAAGAACAGCCTCAAAGCACAGCTTTTCATGTGGTGTTTATTGGTGTTTCACAGGTGCCACGAGGTCAATACATTGACACTGAATCAGTTTGAAAAATGGAATGTGATTAGGCTGTACCCAAATCCAAGTCGACCTTTAGTTGCCAGTTTGGGCCAACGCTTTGAATGCTGTTGTGTAAAAAGTAGGGCTGTCAAACGATACATTTCTGCTGAATTTCAATAGTTAATCGCGATTAATTGCATGTTTTATCACATGATTAAAGTTCAATTATTTTGCATTTCATAACTGTTTTTAAGTCTGTATTATCAATGTAAACAAATTCTTACCAGTGTATCTTGATTGGGAATCAAATGAATGCAAAGAAAGTTACTTTATGAACTTCACTTTTAGATTTAATTGATTATTTCAAATCTAAAGATGTGCAACGAGACTGAGGTAACACAATCAATGTCTTCAGAAATATAGCTTGCTTTTTAAAAATGTAAAAATAAATTATACAGCAAAAGTGCATGCACAAGATGTCAAGCAGTGCAGTTAGTTGACACCCATTTCGCAAGTACTTCGGTTAATTTTTTCGATTTGGTTTCATCCACAGGTCTGTCACTTTGCCTCAGTCCGCTAGCATCACCCTGATTAGTTGTACGAGCTGCATGCTTAGCTCGTAGATGGTAGCTTAAACTTGAAGTGCTTCGGTGATATTTTAGTTCCATTTCACACAGCCGTCTGGGCACGCATTAACGCAAAATCTTTAGTTGGGATTCACAGAAACACTTAGGACACAGTTGCCACATTGGAGGCTGCCTGTGACTATCAAAGGGGCAGTAAAATGTTTGGGGAGAAAAAATGTGTTTGAACAAAGTAACAAACAAATGTGTATGTGCGTAGGCCAAAAATAAAATAAATATATTTTTTGTGAGAAGTGAACATTGCAGTTTTGTTTTGTACTCGACACTGTTGCCAGGGCTTTGATATCACTCGTCACTGACAGCCGCTCGCAAATGCCCAGAATAAATACTGGATGGTGTACCAGTGCAACTAATTCTCCTAAATAATTCTAAATAAACAAGAGAGATAGGATCATTCAGGATTGTTCTGTGTGATCCTCCAAGTTCTAGCAACACAACAAAATCTAATCTTGTCAGCCCATGTTGCACCATGTATTACAGACCTGGGGATCGCACACAACTCTTACTCTGTTTCACTGATCAGGTCAGGAGGGTTCAGTCCCCTCCTGCAGCTGAAGAACAGACTCAGAATTAAATCCTGCCTGTCCTTTATAGGCTTTGAGAGCGTCATTAGTGCCTTCATCTCATCTTGTGTGAACTGTAAACTCTACTTTGACCTGAGTCAGAGTTTGGTCCCCTGTCTAGAGCAAAATGCAGCTGCAGGCCTTATCACAAACTCTAAAAGTTGGAGTTTTCTTTTCTTCTGGCCGTTGATTCATATTGGAATTAAGACTGGGTTTTAAAGCTTTAGTGGGTAACTTTTTGATGTTAATAAACGTCCTTTACATTCAAGCCATTGCCAAATGAGTTGCTACAAAGCGAATTAAGACCATCAGCTCCACAAAATTCTCTCTGTATTTCTCAGCATGTCTATGTTCAGAAGATTGTGTTGTCCGGTGACTTTCCCGCGCAGAAGCTCGAGTGAAGATAATTACCTCTTCTGAAGAGTCCATCATGTTTTTTTAATCCTCCGTGTCCTCCTTGGCTACTAGCAACTGTGTGGAGGAGGGGTGGGGGGCGTGTGTGCGATCACGTAAGGCTTGTATCATGTGGACGCGCCGACAGTGTTGTTGTCATTACTTCAAATTCCCCATGGAGGCGACAGAAACTATGCACTATAGCTTTAACTTTTAACAATTAATGTTGTCAAGTCCCATCATAACAGGCTTCTGTTCCATATCCTATATCTTTCATTTGAACACTTTGAATGTTACTTTTTTGCTGTTTTATTATAGCTTACTGGTATTACACATAAAGAGATTAGATAAGCATACATTTGTTTCAGGAAACTCCAAGATAAATATCACTGGACTCTTTTCTCAGCAGGATATCTTGTATATGCTCTACAGATATGAAATTATTTATATTTACTCAGAATAAGAGCAGCTGATTACTTGTTGCAAATGGCTTTCAAACTCACTAATGAACGGCTGTTGCTGGCATAGCCATATATACTGATATCAATCATAGTAGAAGTGTGCAGTTGGAAACCAATAATGGTGCCAAGTTAGAGAGTTTTTAGTTTGTGGTTTCTAACTTTTACAGATATTTAACTACTCTGTATTGATGAGTTTCCAAATCTTGTTTATGTGGAAAACATCAAACTGGTTTACTAAGTTCAGTCTTATTAAGATGCAAGATGGAAGTCGAAGAAGTAAAGTTTCTGTATTCAGGGTTTTGCTGACCTGGAAAGGACAAAACCTCATATGTACATGTGCATGGGCAACACACACTCAGACGTGCCCAGACTCTCACACAGACAGAATTGCACCAATGATTTTAAAACGTCTGACTAATTGATTAGAAGACAAGGCTGCAGCTAATGGGGAATAAATATGATTAGCTCATGTCAGTAATTAACATGAAACAAAGAGTTGATCCAAACCAAACCAATTTAGTGTGGAGCTGTACTTGTCAGAATTCAATGAAATGGAAAAATGTGAATATTAAAAATAGAATATCAGGGTTTTTTCCCATTTCATCCACCAGAGGACTGATAATTCACAGTGAGGACATGAGTGAGTGTCATTAAACTAAATGTAGTGATTTCAGTAAAAGACTTGGAATTGCAAGAACTTTACTTATGGCTTGATTACTGACACTTTCCTCGGATTTCTTGGTAAACTTGCAATTTAAAAAAGGTGCAGAAGACACACCTGTCTCAGCTGTAAATTAATCACATAGAAAACATTAATACGGTTGATATTCAACCTGTGGCAAACCAGTCTCCTATAAAACTGTATACAAACTGTCTGTACACTTACAAAGTTCTCAATGCTTCGGTTAACATGTAGGGACCCTCATTATGCTACCGTTGAAGTTTGGTCATATTTTGAGCCTTTTTAGTGGTATAAATAGTGATTTGTTTTTACTTTCCCTGTGCCCCGAATACTAGCGTTGTAAGCTAATGAGCGGTCCGTGCTAGCTTGTTTCAAGCTACAAACACATTCGATTAGCATGAAAACATGTCCCAGAGAACGATCGAGTGGGTACACATCTGTTATTAACCCCTAGGTTCGTTTTATGCCGGAATTGTCCTTTAAGGATAGAGAAAAAACTTAATCTTGGTTAAAAATGTAAGAATCTTTCAATGCTTAACCAAAACCACAATGTTTCTCTAACCTTAAACAAAGTGTTCTTTAGCCTTATCCTAATCACACATCAGAGGCACAATGTGAACCTCGCGACTGGAAAAAGCACTGCCAAGGAACATAATACTGACATTTACTCCAAAAGTATTTGGCAAAACCATTTAGTATATAAACATCATTTTGGGAGACAGGGTTTCTCAGTGAGTCATGTTCAAATATTCATAGACTCATAAGAGTCTATTTTACTTTTAGATTACAAAACAGTTCAATTTTATTTATAGTGTCAAATCACAACAGGAGTTATTTCAGGACACTTTACAGATAGAGTAAGTCTAGACCACACTATGATTTACAAAGACCCAACAATTTCCCCCAATTTTCCCCACAAGAGCAAGCATTGGCGAGGAAAAACTTCCTTTTTACAGGCAGAAACCTCGGACAGACCGTGGCTCTTGGCGGGCGGCCATTTGCCGCTGCCGGTTGGAACACAGAGACACTGATACAGATAGTATATTGGCAGTTCATGCTCCAAATATCTCATTTAAATTTGTAAATACGATATGAAGACACATACTGTACACAAATCTGCATAGTACCACAGGGCTTTCCTCCCTACCACAACTAATCATGTCAATCTCCCATGATGCATCATTAATTGAAGCCATCCAGACTCGACTCTCCTGACCTGGACAGTAACAGATACCTCAGCTCGTGGACCAATGGGACTATTTGACAACTGGGAGTCCAAATGGGAATTTGATGACCTGCGTAGTTGTCAGCCAGTTGCAGCTGTAATTGGACCTGCCTGCCAATCACTGTCGGGTTTGTTAACGATGAAGTGACGACGCAGCTTTAGAGTCCTGCCTGTGCACTGTTGATGCACCAAGATGGTGGATCAGGAATGTCGTTCAGTGTTAGACTAACAGAACATTGTGCTGACTCTACTGATTTAGCATGTTAGATAATAGCTGCACAATGGGGTCATTATAGTTCAGGTCCAGATTTCTTCATACAGTAATGAACTGATTATTATGTTTGGTTAGACATCAACTCGAGGTGCAAATTAATTTGGACTGCAACATTAGTTAAAAATCTCAACACAATTTACCAATACATAGTTAAATAATTTGAACGTTCTTTAATTAATGGTAATTTAGTATAACCTTGCTATTCTGTTTGTATGTTATATGAAACTGTGGCATTTTCTAAAATATATTAACATGCAAAAACAACTTGACATCTTCCTAAATGTTCCCCTTAAAAGATAGTTTCAGATTTTTCTACAACACTCACATGTCATTACACTGAAAGAATTGCTGGTCTCTGTAAGTGCTCCTCTTGTCTGTACTGGTTATGAAGAGCTCATTTACTACCTTGTTTCCAATGTATGAGATGGGGGTCAAAATTCACATAGCTTGTTGCTTGCAAAAAGGGCATTTTAACTTTGGCTGAAATTCAGAATGCACTTTTGCACAGAATGAAGACTTTGGATTTTGTCTCCAATCTCTTACAATGGAGTTGTGTTCTAAAGTGATCTCTGCAAGACAAAATGTTAACGTAAATCCTGGTAGAAGCTACACGGATGATCACATTCCTTTACTTTCATTCATGACAAAGGTTTTGAGTAAAATATCAGTTCACAGGTTAACGTATGTCCATCATTTTCTAG
This sequence comes from Sander vitreus, assembly GCF_031162955.1. Lineage (NCBI taxonomy): Eukaryota > Metazoa > Chordata > Actinopteri > Perciformes > Percidae > Sander > Sander vitreus. The sequence continues at coordinate 25,940,982 of NC_135856.1, read as the reverse complement.
CCAATTCCATCATATTGTATTGTATAGCTATTTTATTATCCATATTTATAGTCCCACTTTTCGTTTTAGTGGGCATGTCTAGTGATTTATGGTGAGGCCTTTTCATTAAAAATACTTGTTGTCAAATGTTGGCTGTGGATCAAAGTCTACTAAAAACAGAAGCTCTGCAGTTTGAGGACAAATTGGTTTTGGAGCAAACAGAACGGGTCAGTAGCTCTAAGGCTGAAAAAACTTTCATGGACTTAGCCCTCTTATCACTGAACTGTGTGTGCATACGAGTGTGACCTTTATTTGGAAAAGAGGAACGATAATGTTGATGTGAGCCTTAACAGTGAATTCTAATACAGTTCCGTTACGAATGGTTTGCTTACCCAGCCCCAAAGTAAGATTCGAGAGAGTTGGAGTCAGTAAAGTGGCTTGCCATCTACACTGGCATAAGATGGGGAATAGCCAGACCCTCCACCGCAGATCTGTGACAGGAGGAAGGTCAAAGGTCAAAGCGAGACAACTAAAATGCTAGTAATGAATTGAGAAAATAATTGACAGACTAATTGATAATGAAAATTAATCATTAGTTGTTGCAGCCCTAATCCAATCCTCCTTTAAAAAAGGGGAACCCCCATTCTTTTCTGTCAGTCCACACATTATCCTCATGCCTGTTTCACCCTGAAGCAGATCAACTTGGAAATGAAGACAGTCCAGTCTATATCCAGGAGTTTTTTTCTAGTGCCGGTGCTGTGTGCAGGGGTTAGCCCAACTGTATGTAGATGCCACTACTGTCCCCAGAGCCAGTTAAAGTATCAGCCTTCTTCTACCACCTGATAGGCAACACCTACGCCTGCTGTTAGAACACTATGTCATTCCAACTAGTCCTTTAAATGAGGTTACATATTTTGTATCCCATTTTTAAAAATTAGATGACTTTCCCAAGAACAACCACCATAACTTACGTCTGAGGCCAATGCCTAAGAGCCATAGTGACTCAAAAAAACTGACTGGATTGAAGTCAAGAGGCAAACCCGCCCAATATTTCTTTTGAAACTTAAAATGGCTTTTTTCACTTGAATTTAGGGCCTTGATAGCTAATGTCACCTCCTCTCATGTATGTCTATGTTCAATTAAGAGGCATTTTAAAGGATCTAAAGTTGAATTTGATTGGGGGCAGTGTCACCTTGATTGCTTTACCCATCACATTGATCATAGTGATGGCTGATTACTCATGTCACCCAAATGTGCTTTTCTGGCTCCAAACAACTCACAAGATGGCAGTGAGCAGTAGACCCAAACTTTAGGCTTCAAAATGTCACTTTAAAAAACTACTTCCTATCAGCTGGTTAAGTTGATCACTATTGATTGGTCTGTGACCAGATGTGAAACACGTTTTGTGTCAACCTCTAGCGTACAGCAGTCAAAGCTCTCACCTCTCAGCCAGAAAGATTTTCATTAATAACGTTTTACGGTATATGCACCTACAGTACCCCACCCCTCCACAGTTCAACAATAGAGCTCCAAAGTTAGTACTTTGTCCAGGCCTATATTTGGGAAGCATGCTTCACTTCACAAAACCTTCTACCAAAAGGTGTAGATAGAAAAATCTAATATAAAAGGTCAATTTCAACCAAAGAAAGAAAGAACTGGTTAATGCCAATATGTGAATGTGTCCACTCCAATGTAATGTGTATGCTATACTAACACACCAAGTCTATGCATTAATACCAACCTGCAAAAGCTACACAGAATGGATCTTTCAATTCAAAAATAGTCTCACTTTCTCTTTGTCTCACCTATGCAAAAGTAGTGTGAAGTAAAGTGAGTCACATTGACGTCAGAGGGAGAAATACACTAGGACTGACCTTCACTTCCAGTCCATGAAAAGAAGTGCTGCCTGCTACAATGTATTGTGGTTTCCAAGGTAACAAAAGCAAATGCACTGAATAGCCCATCGTCTCTTTTACTCTATTAGTTGTTGTTTTTTCTCATAATGTGGGCAACATTTGGAACACACAAGCCTACAAAGACAGGACTACTGTACAAAAACCATCATTCGTTTCTATTTTCAAAGATATAATTATTCATTTAGAAAGTTTTTTTGGGAGGAAAACGTAGTTGGATTACTCAGAATTAAGACAAAAGACATTACCACATATGTTGAAATTATGGCTGGAAATTATGATAAATCAGTTTGCATTACAGCTTGTAAAATTGATTAAATTGCTCAATTAACATAATCAGCTAGTGATTACTCCCTTGCTGAAAAAACATAGTTTTGATGAAGCAGAAACATAGTCACTCTTCTGCCCTCACTCAGTATTGTAGCAAGCCAACGTTAAAAACACTTCCAATAAAAGGTTAAGGACAGAAGTTGGCCTTTCCAGTTTTCACTGAAAGCAATTGTGAAACTGTGAAAAAACTGGTAGGACGACAGAGTCAACGAAAGGGATTACAAGTCAAAAATAGATATAAAACACTAGCTGTTGTTGTTTTTTAACAATGTTTTCATTGATTTTTCATAGCAATTACAACTTTTAACACCCCCCACCTCCGAGCTCAAAACAAAATTTCCCTCTAAACCTCTGCCGCAATCCAACTGCCTCATAAACAAAAAGTATATATATATATATATGGTATACATACATATACATATACATACATACATATATATATACATATATAGTATATCATCATACACACACATAGCATACGATACACACACACACACACTGCACACACACTGCGTCACTACAGTATATGAGCGACAAGTAAAAGCCATCCTCCAGTAAAGTATCTTATTCAAAATCCTACTGACTTTGTTTTTTTGAGTGTCCTGCACTTAATAACTGACAATTCAGCCATGGAGCATTGCTTTACTCAACAGTATGTCACGTGGACCAAATGGTGTGGAAGTTGAGTGTGGACATTGGGATTGGGTAAACGCTAGATCGGATCTGCTAGACATGTTGGCAGCAGCTCTAGGGCTAAACTGCAGTTCCTCAAGTGGTCACTTCAGGCGAGTCAATCCCCACAGACCCCCATGTTAAAAAAATCCAAACTTCACAGCAGAAATAAACATGTTTACAGCCTGGTACAAAAAAAATATGGTTTTAGTCTCTATAGCTATTTTTCTCTTTCATGACAACTGTACAGGGAGTGAATTTTTTTTTAATACAAATAACCTGTTTAAAGCTGTGTACTGTTACTATCTACACACGATAAGGTGTTTGGGTGCTTAACCAAGTATCCTGCATCATATATACATGCCTGGCATTTGTGGCAAAGCAAGGAAGGAAAATCAGTGAGAAGTGATGATTTTAATTGTGATACATAGACCTCCTGCCTCGAAAGACCTGTACTGTATGCACTAGGCGTCGTCCCAAAATGGTGGCCGCGTCGACGTATCGCTCTAATGAACAGCAGCTGGTCAATGCGGATCTACGTATATAAACCTATGAGTGGTTGCTACTATAGCAACAGAATATTCAAGTGAAAACCAACTGCAGGTAACAGAATAGTTACTAAGGTTACTGGTTACAATTTGAAAGAGGTGATCACTTAAGTATTATGGATTAATCCATGCTACTCTGTACTGAGAAAATACAGTATTAGAGTCTATAATGTACAAGAAAGTCAGAATATTCCTGCCCTTGAGCTGTTTCTGTCGAGTACTAGAAGTGATGATTGAACACTAACTCATGTACTGCATTGACAGTGACAGCTGAACAAGGAGATTTTCTTTCTGGTGATTTATAGAGAAGAAGCCTGGGCTGAACACAGTCTCTGCAACATCAACAGAAGGGCAAACATCACTTATGTCAAATGCCAACCAGAATGAGTGGTCTCGGCCTGACCAATGACCTTTTTATGACTTTTTTTTGGCTACATTCATATCATGACTCAGCTTTTTGTATGGATTCTTAACTTTGTTAACCTCTATATGGGGCCTGCTAAACAAAACACATCACTGAAGAAATTAAAGCCAGCCCTATAGTGGAGGGATATTATTCAGTTTTCCAGAAGAAAGGAGTGGGTCTCTATGTTTGATGCCTGTTTCTGGGAATGGTGACTTCATCCCAGCAAGTCCTAGCACCTCTTTAGTCTTTAAGATGTGGAAAGCCAGGGGCATTAAGGTTATTGGAGATCCCTTTCAGGAAGGTATTCCTGTCTTTTCTGCACATCAGCAACAGTTTGATCTACCCAAGGAACACTTCTTTGGGTATTTGCAAATGTGTCACTTTATTAATAGGCTACTCTCCCTTCTACAATCTATTTGTTCAACAAGCTTGTACAACTTCCAACGTAACAGGGAGAGGTAATTTGACTGAATGAATGAATGAATACATAGAACGATGATTGGAAGGAAACTGTTAACTGTATCACAGTAACACAGTGGCAATAGACCGAGGGAAACTTGATATTTTTTTAAATGGTCATACAGAAAAAGAGAATTATATGAATCTAAATGTAAAATTCATGTAAATATATATCAATATTTTGGAACTGCATATACTCAAAAAGGAGCTTAGTGGTATTTTCAAATGTTTTATTTAAAAATAAGGTCCTGGGCTTTTTCTGCTGGGTCTAGCCTCAAAAAATGAATCACTTCCCACTCTGAAATTTAAATTGCTGGAAAAAGTATTAATTCTAATTAATTATAAAAGTAAGTAAAGAACATGTATTTTTGTTAAAATGGATCAAGGAGACGACTCCCACTGTTTGTACTTTGTGGTACAAAGAGATAATGGATTACCTGATGGGATGAGCTCTGTGCCTAAATCTAATGATCAGTCATTTATTAACGTTTAGAAGCAACTCATGGACTTTCTATTAACAGAGTTAATTTATGTAAAGTTATGTAGTTATGTAGATTTTCTTCATGTCAAAAGGAACTTTCTTTGTTGATCTGCAAACTTGGACACACTCACTTAACCTAAGGCGAGGTCCAAGGCAACACAGCCAATGGTGGATGGACCTGAACTATGGGATCTATATGTGAAAGAAACAGTGTGTTCTTGTTCTTGTCTGGATGGCTTTTTTGTTGCTTTTTTGTTGCTGTTGTTCTACATTTTTCCCATGTTTCTTATTGTTTATTTATGGTGTGCTGTATGTTGTAGTGCTCGTTTCATACTGTATTATCTAATTGAGCTATAACTCGTTGGAGAGAAAAAAAAAACATCAATGCTGTTTTTTAATTTCCTTGAAAATATTTAATAAACTGATTCCGACTGTTACGCTAAAGCTTACAATGAGATATTCATTAGTGTGAACTGTGTGAGAGGAAGGAGTGATTTGGGACTGTAGCAGAATACAACAAGAGGTCTGGTGTTCGGTTTCCAGGAAAGCAGCATTGGGTGTTTCGTGTTTTAAGCCTGCAACGTCGTCTTCCAGGCAGCGCTGCATGGAAGACACTAGGGTTAAAGGAACACGCCGACTTATTGGGACTTTAGCTTATTCACCGTAACCCCCAGAGTTAGATAAGTCCATACATATCCTTCTCATCTCCGTGCGTGTTGTAACTCTTTCCGACGGCTCCACCGGTAGCTTAGCCTAGCACAGATCCTGAAGGTAATCGGTTCCAACTTCCTATTTACATGTTGTGATTTGTATAGTCACGGCGTGTACAAATAACAAGGTCACATGAGACACAGCCATCTTCTAACCATATATAAACTGGGAACTATATTCTCAGAAAGGTGAAGCAGTGCTACTTCTGCTACTTGGGCGGAGGGATATGCTTGCAGCACCTGAGAAGCCCCGAGCAGAGAGTAGAAATGCTTTGCCTTCCTGAGAATATAGTTCCCAGTTTATATACGGTATACAGTATAGACTATACAAATCACAACATGTAAATAGGAACATGTTATTTTGTCACTTATTCCGAGCAGTAGGCTAGTTGGAACCGATTACCTTCAGGATCCGTGCTAGGCTTAGCTACCAATGGAGCCGTCGGAAAGAGTTACAACACGCACGGAGATGAGAAGGGTATGTATGGACTTGTCTAACTCTGGGGGTTACAGTGAATAAGCTAAAGTCCCAATAAGTTGGCATGTTCCTTTAAGCAAGGGTTAGGGTTAGGGTTAAGGTTAGGGTTAGGTGCCTTGAAGTCGACGGTTGCAGCGCTGCCTTGAAGTCAACAGTGGGGGCTTAAAACGCCATTGAGCGCAGCATTGAGTAGATGAGGAGGAAAGATGTTTAGAGGCGCAGCGAAGAACATGCTGCAGCACACAATGAATAAACTGCAGCTATGGTAGGGGTTGTGACTCTACACTGGTCTCACGATTCAACTACGATTATCCTTCGACGATTCCAATCGATTCAATATCACAATGGGTCACCTCCTCAATATTATTATATTTATTGTACACATGGTTTTCATTAACAAATTCAAGCAGTCAGATATATATGAAATCCCCGTTTTATTGTATCTGCTCTTAAAATAGACGCTTCCTGAATGAAGCGGAGTCTGAACACAACAGACAACTGACAAAAGGCAGAAACTAAAAAAGCAGCGACCGGAAAATCAACAAGTAACATCAGTAGGCAATAATGGATTATGGTCTGTCACTGCATCGACGCCGAATCATTGTGGTCCGCATCACGATGCATCGATGCAGTGATTTATTTCAACACCCCTAAGCTATGCCACTAAAAAAAAAAAAATTCCTTTAAGAGGAGCGTGTGACATCTTGGTTAATCCTGTTTGCTTTTAATTTCAGAGTTTTAAATAATTTAATTGTTATCACTGTTGAACTAATGGTTGACAGTTGGGGAAATAGCCTGAGTGCTATTTTGAGTAACAGTCACTTCAGTCGCTCTGTGGCAACGGTGTGGAAATGGAACTCAAGACATGTAGCATTAATTGAATAAAAATATGCTTTCTGTGTGCTTCTGACTCATATTTCACTGGAGGAGGAATATACGGTTAGTGGGGAAGAGAGATGGTGCAAAGTCTGGTTAAAAAAAAAAGTTATATCATTCAGAAATTAAACAATTGAGCAAATGAGCAATTATTTCTGTGTTGGCCTTTTCACCGAGTGCTAATAGCAGCTGTCACAGAATTCTACGTACGGCAGTGTTGGGAATTTTATTTTTTCATTGTATCCGCTGAGTTAAAGAGGGACTTTGATCTCACACTGTAGATTCCCCGCAAAATATTAAAACGCTAATTACTTAAAGGGGAACTGTTACTATAAGTATCAGAGAGAATTTTCATAATATTCAGACAGAGAAATTGGGGAGATTAATTCTGGGCTAAAGTATCCAGATGGTGGGCTTAAAAAGGAGCAGTTTGTGGATTTTCAACCTTATTTCCTCATGTTAGTCATATGGATTGCATATCTACAATATCCACAGCTCCTGCCACACATTTATTTATCCACCTGTAGCAATTTACTTTCAACCTCCATTGGCATATTGGATGCCTGAACAGAGTAGATAGTTTAAGAAGTGCAAGGGGGAGGGGGGGGATTTGGCAGTTTGCAGAACTGCATTTCAGACAACCATGCTATTTCCAGGCATGCAGCGGACATTATGGATTCCTACACTTTTAATAACATGTTGTCAGAGTCAAAGCAGATTTGCTTAAGCTACAGTCCACCACAAAGTGAATGAAACTAGGTGCAGCAGAGGCGATGAGACTGGGATGTCAAATGTGGTTGACTATTTCAGATTTTTTAAGCTGCAGTTTTCAAACCCAGCATCCATTTCAACAAGTGTTTGTGTTTTTTGGGAAATATACTTATTCCTTTTCCAGAGATGAAAAGATCAATACCATTCTGTCTGCATGTTAAGTAAAAAAAAAAAAATAAATAAATTAAAAAAAAAATATATATATATATATATATAAAATAATCTGAATCAGAAATCAGAACTTCTAAAGCTTTTCAATTGTATCTTGTTTAATCCGTACGTAAACACAAATGTAAAAACTAGTTGGGGTTTTGGGGGGAGTTAGGCCTTCATGCCGTTACTATTTCTTAGTGAACAATTGGGCGTAGCGACTCCCCACAGTCTTGTCATCAAGGTGAGGTTGCCAGGCAACCAGCGCTATAGAGTTGCTATGTTGGAGGAGCAGCTGGTGCAAGAAGTATTTTTGCCCACTCAAAAGTCCCATTTCAATGTCATTTTTCTTCTTCTTTCTTGTCAAGAAATTGTTACACCGCACAAATCTCCTTAAAACCACCAATTGTCATTTTTACATAATTGTTTATGTGCTGATCAAACATACTGTATGAGCTACATTGTGCTAATTAGTAAGCTTTAGAGGTCTTGGAAGGCAGATTTTTAAACCATGGCGACCCAGGCCAGCTGTTTTCCCTGCGTCCAGGCTTTATGCAAAGCTAGGCTAATTGCCTCCCCACTGTAACTCCAGACTTAATGTGCAGACATGACAGTCAATCTTCTCATCTAACCCTCTGAACGATCATTTAGATCATTTACTAAATGTTTAACCATTCCTTTAAGAAGTGCATGGTAAATTAACTCCTGAGACCAAAAGCAGTCGTGTTAGTGACTATACTGGTGTAAATCTTTTTATCCTTTTGCCTTTTCTCTGTTTATCGCCACTTACTGACTGTCCCCCTATAACTTGCTATTTCCACATATCTTCGATCTCCTTGTGAATTTTCTTTTTAGTTTTTTTTCTGTCCTTTAGAGCTGCCCCATCTTTTGTTGTGTATGTATATGTATGTGTACTGAGTGCTGTGTATATTTATGCTTTTGTTTCTTCTGTTAAAGCAACACTATGCTAAAAGTTACATAGTGTTGCTTTAAAGCACTTTGTAAGCTGTTGTTTGTAAAAGTGCTATACAAAATAAAGTTATAAAGGCAACCAATTTACAAACACACTCAATTTCCTGTTAGATTCAGAACTTCTCCTCAAGTTGAGCACCACTTCTTTTAAGCCATATAAGTTATAAACTTTGTTTACTGCTTAAAGCTTTGCTTACTCAAAGAAGTTATTCTGTCCTTGGCTGTGGGAAGCCGTATGCCCTATTACTCCTCTTTAACGAGGATGGAAATTGGTTGAGTTCCTGGATCCTCAGACACTGTTTGGCAACACCTCTGACCACATCTGGTCCTCTGACAAGAATGCCAGCTATCTTGAATAATAACCTGTGAATCACTATCTCATAGTATGACTCACAGAGGAGAGACGGAGCTGTGGGAGATAGTGTCTACTGTGTAATTGTGTATGATTTCAGCTTATAGACAGAAAAGAAGAACAAAAAAATCTATTCACGTCCACCAACAATTGCATAGCACATGAATATCTTTAATTTGTCCTTTCCTCAAAGTGCCTCCCAGGGCTGCAGCACATGGCAGACGCTACACACTTTCATCTTGTCACGTTTGCTCATTATGGGAGAGCGACACACCAGCTGTGGCTGGATTCCCTCTCTCACTCAAGGCTGTACCGACTCGCCTGCGTCTCCCTCCTCAATCACGCAAAACAAATGAAGAAGCATTTCCTCACAAACGAACAAGGAAACAGAGAGAGAGAGAGAGAGAGAGAGAGAGAGAGAGAGAGAGAGAGAGAGAAAACAACAAAACCAAGAACAGTGTCAGGTGAATAAATGATATAATCACAGGTAACAAATTTCTCCTGGCCCTTGGGCTTGGAGCCAGTGTATTTCTCACGGTGTTATGATTGCTGGTGCAGAGAGAGCAGACATGCTCCTCTGATATATTTCCTCCTCAGTGAGGGTGTTGGCCAGGGTGGATCACAGAGGGTTTAATAAAAAGCAGAGAGTAATGAGAAGATGGATGGAATCAAGGCCTCCAGATAGGTAGCATTCATATTCAAGGGCAAAAGAAAAGTTAAACTCTGTCTCTTTAAGTTTATGAATGGAACATCTGGTTATAGACAGACATGTCAGCAGTCATCATTTCAGTCTCACTATGATGGTTCGGTATTCAGAATCGCACTGAAGAATTCAATCATAAAAGTATACAAAAACATATTGTGAGAAGAATAATTGTACTCTAAAGTGTTTTAGTTTAATTTTGTTTTACAGAATGTACCTGTGGAATATAGTCAAGCAGAAGAGCACTTCTGACATGAAGTCTGAGATTCAATAAGTGTTTTTCTCCTTTTGCTGATGAATAACATGCACTTCATTTGCCAGAACAATGTGGACATCAGACAAAAGCAAAGGCAAGACTGCTTGTCGATCACTGCTGTGAAAGAGCTAACATAAATTGTGCTGAATTGCTGTTACGGTCTTTTATACCACAATCTGTTCATATTCTGTGTTTAAAGGTGCTCTAATCAAATGTTTCATGTTGATAATGGAAATAATTACTATGTTTAATGTGTAAGGTGCCGCTCGTAGTGATGAACCCACAGATATGTGACCCAATTGTGCATATCCCCTGAGCTTTATATCATGGGTTACTCATTTTATTGGTTTTATGGCCCACAACCCAGAGATGGGGACTCATAACTCAGACTTGAGATGCGGAACTCATGAACAATCTTTATTTTTAGGAAACATCTGAAGTTTCCCTCCCTGGGTAACCTATAACCTACCTACGAAACACGTTATACGTAACGTATCTGCTGCCCGCAACCACAAACAAACATGTTAACGGAACCGGCACCTGCTGTGCTATTAAGCTTGCATAAAGCTTTGGCTTTGAAAACTTCATACAACAAGGCCCAAACAAAAGAAGTGCTGAATGCAAAATATGTGGTATCAAGATAAAGGGATTCTGGCTCAACCACATCTCATTTTATCAGGCACCTGTAAACGCACCTTGATAGGTTAGCAAACATGTTTAGCTCAGCATTGGCCATCTAGCGTCCAACAATCTACTGTAGCTTGCTTCTTGCTGTTGCTATGACCTACGGGAGGTTAACTCACAGACTTTACTTGGACTCTAGCTCAAAGACTTGAGCATCTCTGCCACAACCTCACTGTATTCATTTAGTCTCTCAACCCTCATCAGCATCGTTTTCAGCCGCTGCAGGACTCACATTCGCCAGGTGCTCCGAAACACGACTTTAAACAAATACTATTGTCGCTCTGTGTCTGCTTAATGTATAAATAAGACACTGTTTGCGAACATATTTGCTGTAGGTTATAAATTGTCAATGTTGTGTTTATAGCTTGTTGTGTTGATCCAAGTGGCAATTAATGCAGGTTTAAAGTTCATCGAAATTTTATGGTTAAGTTTTAGTAATATTAGCAAAAGTGTATATTTTCTATGTATTTAACGAAAGACAATTTCAACCTTAGAAGAGACATTTTTGTGGGGAATTTGGGCAAAGCTGAAACAACTTGTCAATGAATTGCTTAGTCAATTGAGAGAATGTGCTGCTTTTCTTTGTCATAAATCATCCTAAATTAAATATCTTTAAGTTTTGGACATGATTGGACAAAACAAACAATATAGAAAGATCACCTTAGCCCTAACACCAAAAGCCAAACAGAAGATTGAATAGAAGATAAGCAAAAGATAACTCTGATTGCATTTTCACTCATATTTTTAAAGTTAAATGCTGACTGCTACAAATTTGCAGTCATGCAGAAGACCCGTTATTATTTTTCAGTCTTATTTTCTCATTATACCATTTCCTTGATGCATGTCCTGAGGTTAATTTCTTTTATGGCGAAGAGTCAGCCCCCTAAAACACCTGCTGAATAAATGACAGCAGTGACGGTTGTTTTTAATGAGTTGAAACATACTGTATACCAGTGGTTTTGAACAGGATTGTAATTTGAGTGCAAAGGTGTGAGGATATCTAATATTACAAGCTTCTTTCTTTATAGTATACATAGTGATTTTAGTATTATTATTGTTTATACATTCATAGAACTGACTGCCAGACTAATACAATACCTCATTACATGCATGGTCTTTTTTTATTTTTAGAAAAGCCGAGTTGTTTTAATATAAAAGATAATGCGACAGGAATTGGATTATTATATTCTACTGTTTTATTTAGGAATTACTTTTAAAACAAGAAAAGGCGACCACAATTGCCTATTACTGCACGTCCAAGTCTGAATTGGAGGACAAATTCCCATTACACAATTTATGTTTGTTTTACATATTTACATTGGTCCATCAAAATGTTTTTTTTCCTCACAGAATCCATTAGGCACATTTAACATGTGGAAGATAATATTGGATTATGAAGATGAGGTTGCAACGATAAACCCCAGTGCAATTTTGATAGTGTGACTGAAAAGATGATTTTATTTCTTATCCATAAATGCATATTGAGACATCTGCTAGACAACAATTATGATACCTGCAATATTTAACATTAAGTATGGCCCTTCTTCCAGTATCTAATCTATGTTCTGATGTATTTTCTGCATATACGTACACAATGAATACCTGTGCTAGTGCCGTGTCCCTGCGAGGAAGTAAGGGATGTCTAATCAGATTATGAACCATCTACGTGTCCTTTCAACCTGCAACAGACTTAGACATGTCCAGGAAAATCAGTTCTTCATTTCAGCCATTGGGCCTGAAGCCCCTTTTATCTTATTGTCTGATGAAATATACACCTTCAAAGGCTCACATATTTCCATCAGGGAGAAACTGGCGTTCAAGGAAATGAAAAGAAACTGTCTCTTATTAGGAAATGGTGGTTCCACAAAACATGGCTACATTGTGTTGTATACAGTACTGCGTGTTCTGGGATGAAAGCACAAAAAAAGCTCTTCTCAGATACAAGATGTTCAATACACCTGATGCCTGAAGGAACCAAATTTAATCTGCCCGAGTGAACATAATCTAACTACACAAAGACAGCGTTTGTGCTATATCTTTCTATTTATCTCTTCCTTACAGGTCTGTGTGGTGGTTAAAATGATACATGTATAGACAGTCATTTTATTTATACATCTACAATGTTAGAAAGAGTTTTTATAGCTTTCCAGTTGAGATAAAGTCAAAATGTTTCCTTTGGGTTTTAACACATTACAGCCTAAAGATGCCATATCTGGTCTACTTGATGGAGCTCAAGGCAGAACAGACACTAATGGGCTAGGGGTAATGCATTCCTGAGGTCATTCAATTAACATCCCCGGTTGATGTCTGCTGGTGATTCCAGCTCGCCGTGGGAAGACAAAAAGATGTTGTCTAATCTCTTCTTTCTTTCCAGCCAAGAGTTATTTTTAAAGATGTCTTGCACAGAGTTCTTTTGCCATTTGGGGGCAACGGAACAAGCTGTAAATACTAGAGCTGCGGCAATTAGTCGATTACAGAATAACGATAACAGAAAATGAATCTGCGACTATTTCTGATAATCAAATAATTGTTTCACTCATTTTGTAAAGCAAAAAAATGTGCTAATTCCAGCTTCTTTAATGTGAGAATGTAATGCTTTTCTTTGTTATACATGATAATAAATTAAAACAGCTTTGGTTTTTTGGACTGGAAAAACCTTTAAAGGACCGCTTTTGAATACAACATATAGTATACCATGATAAGTACTGTCTTACTGAAATAACAGTATGAAATTAAAACTACTGTTTATGCCTAGGGCTGCACAATTATTCGCAATTTTATCAAAATCGCAATATGGACTCGTGCAATATCCAAATCTCAGGGGGGCGCAATATTTGTTAATGGCAAAATATGTGTCAAACCATTCTGAATAAAGTATTATGGTGCTGCAGAGACGTCCTGGGCCTACAAATCGTATCCTAAGACTAAAGAAAAAAATCTTTGTTTGGTACATATTCTTGCAAAAATCACACAACTGTATATGACACATTTTTTATTTGTGTTTCAATGAAAATGAGACTAGGGGCTTTCCGACCGGAGGGGATTTTTACAGTTCTTAGAACTAAATGATCCTAGAACACTTTTTTCGTCATGTTCCGACAGGAAAAATGTGGGGATTTTTAAGTTCCTCTGGCCGCAGTAGCGTACTTTTTTAGCTCCTACTTCAGAGCAGGGTCTTTTCCCTTTTCCCTTTTCCTAGGTGTACTTGATTGGTCGAACTTATAAGTCACGCCCACTGCCAACTCGGAAACTTGCAGTTTGAGCAACAACCATTTTAGGCGAGAAATTAACTGTTTAGATTTCGAATATAGACAGTCTTGCGAAAATTGATGCCGAATTGACAATTTGCTTCAAAGTATTTGGAGCTCAGAAGCTCCATGAAGTGAGGCGACAGCCAGCAAGCGCCTGCCCCGGCTTCTAGCTCGTCGCTCGGCCAGTCTTACTCAGACACCTCGCGGTAAGCTGGAGGTCTCTCAGACCGCTCTCGTAAATAAGAGGCTTTTATTTCGCCGTTGACGGTTCGTTTGTTTAAATATCACAACACATGTCCATCATAAGATTAACGGGAACCTGTGGTTAGCTGTCTTTTCGGAGTTAAACTCCGCAAGCGTGTCCTGCGGCTCGCTGGCCATCTCACACACACACACACACACACACACACACACACACACACACACACACACACACACGTCCACAGCGCAGCAGCAGGCAGAGGCGGGGTCTGTTCCGAGTATAATAAAGCCCCGTCTGTGTTGTGAATTACTACGAGAATGACGTGCAATTAATATAGGAAATTATTAATAATTATTGTTGTATGTGGCGCTAAGGTCTAGTGACGATGCTATAAAGACTAAAAAGTCCCTATGGCCACTTGGCCAGTGGGAATGCAAACGGAAAAAAAGATTTTGGGGGAGAGTAGTTCTTAGAACTGCTTAGAAGTGTACTTTTCCTCCAAAAAGTACAAGTACTATCCAGTCGGAAAGCACCTATTGATGATCAAAAATGTATCATTCCCTCCAATATTGTGAATCATACCGCAATATCAGTCAAAATAATCGCTATTTGATATTTTACTCATATCGTGCAGCCCCATTTACACCCATGCCATGACTGCATGATGAAACACTATTTTGTGCTGCTTATGTGCATGACCAGAGAGGATGGAGGGCAGAGATGGAGCCCAGACCTCCCAGCTCAGAGAGAAGCTGTAGTGGCATGTCACTCTAGATAATTAGTGCTTACACTGGGGGAATGAGACTTTAATCAGCAGAGTTCTGTGTTGATCATCAGTGTTCAGCGTTCCACAGAGTACCATTAGTCTGTTAATGAAGTCACTGACCCTCCAGCATGTTGGCTAAAGGCAACAAGAGTATGCACGTTCATTGAGACACACTCACTCCGTTCTTCACATATTTTTCTTCATATACATACTTCAGACATTCATGGTTCCCAAAATTATTTTAGTGATTGCCTCACTTTTCTTGAAGCAGGTCAAAGTTTTCACTTGTGAATTCTGTGATTTCTTAACATTAAACAGATGGACTGAAATAAAACCTTGTACTGATACTCATAGTGTCTAGATGATGTAGTAATCCTCTGACTAGCGCTACCATGAGGGTGCCATGTGTGGTTTTGAGTGAAATACTGTATCTCAACAACTTTTAGATGGATTGTCATGACATTTGGTACAAACATTTATGTTCCCTTCAAGATGAATTGTAATAAATTTGTTGATCCCCCGACCTTTTATAGCGACCTCATCAGGTCAAAATTTCAATTTGATCCAATACTTTGGTTTATGACCACATTCACATCAACCAGAGCTGTACTTCTGCGTTTTGTGCATATTAGCAAATGGAACTAAGATGTGTTAGCATTTAGCTTAAAGCACCACTGTGTCTAAGTACAACCTTTGAGAGCCATTACCCAGTCCCTCCAGGATTTCGGCCTTCTTTTGAGATTGTTGCGGCCCAAAATGCCTGATTTCGTGGCAGCTTTTGTAAAAAATTGCGATAAAAGTTGCTATGTCTTTTGTATGTTTGTTGCAATGAAGTTGCGAGAGACAAAAAGGAATCATGTTTTGGGGAGAATAAAATTACTTTGGGCTGAGATTTCCTAGTAACCTTACAAAAAAGGCTCAGGATGCTACAAATATTGGTATAATATGAAAATGTTATTGAAATGCCGTAAGCGGCAGCTGCCGTGATGCACATGCTTTTCCATGGGTAGTGAAGTTACAGTAGTCAGTGTTTTATGTTCGCTGCAAAGACAAACTAAATCACCTGATTAATGCAACGTAATCACGACATATCCCGGCCACTTTTCACCGCAAAAAGCTGCTACCAGCCAGGCTAAAGCTAACATAGTTAGCCTAAAGAAACAAGGCATCTGTCCCAACTAACGTTATGCTTCGGAGCTGCGACACTAGAAACGTAACGCTAATCTACAACAGCAGTCTGTTTCTGATATAACGTAATTTACACTGATTTAAGTGCTCTTGGATACACAGTTTGTTGCAAGAGTGTGACATGCAGGCTCTGCATGCATAGCAAACCAACAATCATGATCAATTTTAATCAATTTATCAAACAACAAAAGCAGGTCCCGCTAGTCGACCACAACCTGAAATTTAGAGGAAGCAACATGCATGCATTATTAACATCATTCACTTTAGTCTGGATTGATATTATATGAATACAATGGTGTCATGTCAGTCAACCAGTATATTTCTTCCTAATTTCCCTCTCCAAAATCACTTCAGAAGAGTAATCACAGCGCTTACTTGCTTTGGTTTTTGTAAAGCATTAAAGTTCAACAAAATTTCCTTTTTCATTTTTATTTTCTTTGTAGATGCACTCCCCTACAAAATCACCCCAGTAGTTGAGAATGATTTAGTATTTCTAAATAGGGCTATTTATGTCCTCTTGTAAAAATTAGTCTTTTTTTCATATAGCAATATATAAACACAGGGGAAAAAAATCGCAATGTAAATTTTTTCCAATATCGTGCAGGTCTATAACACACAGTTCGCCACTGCAGAGACTACTATTCACCAACGCCAGATGGATCGCACACAAAATGGATATATATGCTACAAATACACACAGAACTGCTGCTTGATGATTATTACTGAAGCCTGGCTGAACACACTCACTCATCCCAGACGGCAGCTAGCAGCTAACAGGGTAAGTGAATTTAAACAATGTCTGAGTTGAAAACGCATCTTGTTGTCATGTAAGGGCCCTGTTCATGTTGCACAGACATTTTAATTGCATTTTGTGTCTGTTAAGAGGCACAAATGCACTCTTTATGATATGCCCCCAAAACTGCCGTTTTAGCTAAGTGGGAGCTCTCGGCATTAGCTGCAGCAGCTCCATATTGCTAGCACCGATTCGGCTCGTTTTTTTTTGCTATCGACAGTACTCACATACTTATAGCGATCAAGATTAACGTAAAAATTGCCCGGAGTTCTCCTTTAAGACAAAAAATACTAATTTATTGAATTAATCAAATTTGAACATATGTGTCAGTGGCTTGTTGATCTTTACATTGTTAGTTCATTTCCTAACCTGGCCTGTGACACACATTCATACGGTTTGATAAAGTACTTATTGGACTTTAACTTATCATTGCACTTAACAATAACGAGCATAGCTGTCCTCAATTTAGGTCATCGTGTTGTCTCATCTCCGGTTTTTCCTGCATCCACCGTGTGCGTTTGTGTGTGTGTGTGTGCTCAAATGTATGATGTGGTACAGTCACGGGGGGAACGGAGCAGCCCCACCCCTGCAGAGAGCCGACAGGATTGAAACAGCAGCAGCTTTTAGTGACTTTAGAGAGAAAAAACGTCACAACGTACATTAATGTTAAAATGTTTATGCTTGGTCATTGGCTCTCAGAGTGCACGTGGGCCTGCTGGGATTGGTTGAAGTCGCGGGAAACTTGAATTCGCATCAATTGGCGCGATCGCGACATCGCGAAATCCTGGAGGGACTGATTACCATAGATGTAGGCTCTTAGGGCCAGATGTACTAACACTTTTGCGCCCACTTCAGGCGTATTTGTTTCGCAACGTGCGCGTAAAAGCATGGCAAGGTATGTACAAACAGGCCGCACTGAGGTAAAAGCGCAGACTGCCTGTCGCAGGGACTGAAAATGGCAAATTGCACTTTTCCGTGTCATGCATATGCATTCATGGGAGGGTGAAGGGGAAAGTTGGAGTTTCCCGTAAAGAGATGGGAGGGGAAGCGTAAACTGCGCCTAATTATGTATTCCGCGGTATGTACAAAAACCGCCCATGAAAGCGCGCCTCTATTTTGCGGTGAAAATTCTTCGCCTCTTAAAAGCAGGTGTAAACCATCGGCAAGCGGGTTTCCTCGCATATGCCTCCTGGTGACATGGCAGCAGTAATCCGAGCATGACGAAGACAGGCCAAGGAAACGAGCTGAAAGGAATTTTGCTACAAGGATCACACTTTTTCAGTTGAGTGAACACAAAATCATTAAGCATTACAGATTAAGCAGCCATGCAATGTTACAATTACTGGAAGAAATCAAAGATGACACTGAATCTCCGACTCAGTGTTCACATTCCATTCCAACAGTTGTTAAATTCCTCGCTACATTACAAATATTGGCATCAGGATCATTTCAAACAGTCATCGCATCAGCAGTGGGAATATCGCAGTCTGCACTTAGCCGTATCATAGCACAAGTACTTAGCGCTTTGCTACAGCGCAATTTACGGTATAGTGGGCGGAGAAAGGCGCCAATTACCCGATGAACTGCAGGTTTGGTAAATACAACGTAAGCTGAAGTATCACAGTGTGCGCTTTCTGCAGGTTGGCCATGGCCCTGATAACGCTACATTCGCAAATGTACGTCTGGCCCTTGGTCTGTTTTTTTCTTTTACATCCAATGGCAAAAAAAATTGAATTCTTGCTTTCTACAATATCTGTACATGACAACTCAGATGGGTAAGGATAGGGAAAGTTTGTGGTTATGGTTAATAATGAGTCAAACATTAATTGCAGGTTAGTGACAGGATGCAAACCTGGGTCTTCTGCACGAAAATCTGCCATGTTACGCACCCATCCATCACCCACACCCACACTACGACCTGCATTGGCATTATGGTTAGGTGTTGATTTGTCAATATGAACATAACTCCTCAGGATACGGAGTTGTGCGCTACTGAAAAATACTGACATGCAGTGCAGATCGTTGATTACAGTCTCACTTTAACAAAGACAATCACAGATGGGGAGAAAAACCAAGACAGAACTTTTGAGAGGGACACATCCTCCAACTTCAAGTTTGTTTGTTGGCATTAAATGCAGAGCTTGTGGATAGGATGTGGTCATGATGGCAGCGGTGTGAATTGGAGAATGCCAAGACATCACTCTCCTTTTGAAGCCAAGTGTGAAATGGGCTTTAAATCATTTCTACCCCAAGCAGTCACATTATTGATGGCAGCCTCTGAATCCCATGAAAGAGAAGGTCTTATCGGTTTAGCACAAATGCTGCAAATTAGTTAAGTAATTATTATGGCTTTAGCTTTATAAATGCAGCAAACCACAAATCCTCTCAAATGCACGGGAATTAAATATTTTAGGAATGCCTTGGTGAATGGAACAGACCAGAGGGCACCTTCCACAATCCAGCCTGACTCATGTGAAATTTATCTCTTCGTTTCTACAGTACAAGAACAAAACACTGTGAGCACCCCCCTCTCAATTCATTATAAGAGGCGGTTTCATTTTGTGATATTGTTTCATTAGACACAAATGGATGGCGAACAAACAGAAGGCCACTTTTATGTGTCATTGACACCAGGAGCCTTCATGTATGATTTACTGCTTCATCGCTAAAAGAGAAAAAAAACTAGCTTCTTCTAGACTTGTAAAGAACAACATGCCAGACTTAGCTGGGGTACAGTTAGCCTAAACTGAGATTTGGGGCAGCACTCACGGGACTGGATGACCTGCTCCAATCTAGATCGTTTCCCATCTGAGTCTCACTGATGTTCAGTTTGTCCGAGCTGTGCAGAGGTTCTGTGCAGCAGCAACGAGAGGGCAACATCACAGGTGTATTGCTTCTTTGATTACAGGTGCTGGACAAGTATCATAGCACTATCACACCTGTGGGGCGCTGCCAGGCTCAGTGCCAGCCCAGGATGGTGTATTATCAGCCCCCAGCAGCTACAATTCATCTTCCCTTTGTGTTTTTCCCTGGGAGATACAAAATGACATCGTTCCCACTCTCATCTCATCTCATTCTCCGGAAGCTGTCTCCGCTGTGATGAATCATTACATCTTCTGTTCATTGCTGGATGGGGGAGAGACAGAGCAGCAGGCGTTTCCAAGCCAAATGTATTGCATACTCATTTTCGCAAGCCTTAGACAGTGAATCAAAACATCTAATATTAACATTTCCTGTCTGCACGAAAGATGATTATGGACCCATCACCGCCGCCCTATAGCTGTACACTCATACTCTATGTTTCCATATTATCTTGCTATATTCTAATATTGTAAATTATGACAATCCCTTCTTTTTTTAGTCTTTCTTAAAACACAAAAAACAAGTGTAAGAAATGGATTAAACTACAACTATGTGTTATCTGCTCTAACGTAAACTGCAATTGTTAGCATGTCTGGCTAACTAGCTTACTGCCTACAGTAGTAACCGAGCGTTACAGAATTAGCCCATCATTAGCTGTACATTGGTTTGTGGGGTTACAGGTTACATTATAAAAAATCCCCAATTATAACTAATTGGACTTTTAAGTTTACACTCAAACATGCCTAGCCAACATTCCCGACTAGCGTTGACAAACACATGAGGTAGTCCCCATCTTAAAAGTAATTAAACTAAAAATATGAAGTATGTAAGCTAAGTAGTGCAACAGTGTTTTGCAAAATAATCTGATCTAAACCTGTTCCTTACTCACAGATTTACCCTTGGGCTAACTATCTCTACACTGCAATACAAGAACAATGCTCCTTTATTTCCATGTCTTCTACATGGATCATCAACTGGTGAGAATGCTGACTTGTTGCCTGGGAAATGTAGCTTTAGCCTTAGTCTTTCAGGATTATATCATTGATGTAGTCATCAAGTGCATTTTAAGACCCTTGAACAGAATTCTCACTTTAAAAACATCAGCTGGATAGAACGTTTCCATCCAACTAGAGTCAACATTAGTTTAATTAGCTACCTAGCTAGAGGTGATAAAATCGGCTAGCGACAGTTGTCATTTGAGCTGGCAATAAAACAACGATCGCTAGCTAGAAACAAGAAGCCTGCTAAAGCTGGGGGTGTTTTAGGGCGTGGCTATGATGCGATTGCCAGTGAAAGTGTGTAACGTAACGTAGAGTGTAAGCAGCTCTTCCCTCACTCCTCCCTCTCGTCTAAAATCGTAACATCCGCAACCAGAATGGCTGTGCCCGTAACGGCAAACTCAACGATGGATAGCAGATCTCCACAAACCAATGGGTGACGTCACACATGCGCTGTCCATTCATATACAGTCTATGATTCTAACACAGGGCCTCGTGGTTTTGCTGCAGCTGCTCTTCCTTTGCCCTTTCCCTGACACAAACAATGACATGATGAGCTCTTATTAGGAAAGCTTTGACGTGTAATGGGTTCAGCTCTGTCCATCACAAAAGTGCTTTATTATACTGTGGACCAACAGAGACCTGGGCAAAGATGCATTTCGTTGTTAATCTGCAGTTGCAATCACCACCCCTTCGTACAGCCAAATGTAATTTTTATACAAAAATCACCTTCAGTCCTTCTGGACATTCTTTCTTTCTTTTTTTTAAGATTATTTTTGGCCATTATAGGCCTTTATTTATATAGGACAGCTGAAGACATGAATGGTGAGAGAGAGGGGGGGGAACGACATGCAGCAGAGGGCTCAACAAGGTGAGCTACCTGGGCGGCGCCCCCCCCCCTTACTGTACATTTCAGAGGAAGACAATTACCTATGGTGGGTGGTGATTGTGCAAAATGGATGTGCATATCTCAATTGTGAGTGCAGCTGTGCTTCTTGATTGATATAGATGTGTAGGCTGCATACATGGGGATTGCAATTTTCACCGTGTCTCTGCTGTAAGGGGCTATTTTCAATCACAGCTTCCAATCAGCCCACAGTTATATGCAATGCAGACCTGACATCTAGTCCTAGTTGTGTGCTCCATGGGCTGTTAATGGACCTTAAGATCTTCTCTGAAAAACATGTTGATGGCAGTCAAACATAAGATGACATTAGTTCAGGTGTTCATTCACTGTGAATAAAAGGCTTTGAAGCGTGTGATTCTTGTAGATTTGTCTTGTGCATTACTGAAAGACTCCGCGAGTTGATAGCACATGAAGCATCTGCCTGATTACATTATCTACAGCTAAATGATCTCTTTGTTTCACAGCATGTCTGTTGGCTACCCATAGTTATAGATTTTTTGTATTATTTGAAAGAAAATATCAGTAGAAAAATGCACTTTAAATGTAACTGTCATTCATTTTAGTGGTGCCTTTTATATTCAATTCAATGTTCAATTTGTTCCATAAATGAATGTTTCCTTTCATTTGCTTTAAATTCAACACGCAATTTGTTATATTTTAGCAGAACACTGAAAGCAGCAGAAATTAAAGTACATATTAAACATATTAAAGTACACTTTAATATGTTTATTTATCGTAAGTAATATCGCGATATTCAACGTTATCGCATATTGCAAATTTTCCTCATATCGTGCAGCCCTAAAATAAATTAAAAAATATATATTATATAAAATATATATATATATATATATATATATATATATATATATATATATATATATATATATATATATATATATATATGGAATTGTGGATTTGGAGAATCGTGACACCCCTACTTAGAACCCAAACTGACGTCTTCAAAATGTCCACAACCTAAAATATATTCAGTTAATGATACATGACAAAGAAAGCAGCAAATTCTCATACTGGAAAAGCTGGAAGTAGCAGTGTTTGGAATTTTTGCTTGAAAACTTACTGAAACAATTACCAAAAGCATTGCTGGGGATGTTGGCAGCACAAGATGTTTTCATGTCATACACTTGGTTTATTGCCAGAGAGTTAGAAATTATACACGACTGAATCAGTGGTTTTGACATGCAGGAGTTGCACATTTATTTACTCATTTGAAGTTGCTTCGTCCCATCAAGCACAGCACAAACACAGCAAATAATTTACTGCAATGTCCTTAACTGTATGGTACATCTGCTGCTGTGGGGAACAGAGTTGCAAATTGTGGTAGACAGATGTTGTTATGTGTGTATATGAATAGCTGTATGGGTCTTTTATTAACTGTGTATGGAGATAATAGTAAAAACACAATTGTGTGTGTTTTTGCTGCTGCCTCATCCAATATCGAACATATCTGACAAACAAAGACGAGTAAAATGAAAACTCACCATTATCTGAATACATCAGGATCACAGTCTCATCATTACTGTAACAGAGGAGTAATTAAGAGTTCTGACTGGTGATACATCACAACTCTGCGGAAATTACACCTGGAGGTGGATAAATTGTTTCTCTGTCACACACACATGCTTCTATGTGAGAGAGTACTATAGGTTTGTATGAAAACACAAATTGAAACTGAGACTGTTTCATCAGAGCGGCTGCACTTTGCTGATAAGAATGTATAATTGTGATATGGAAGCCAACAAATTGTTCAGGACAGAGCTTGAGAGCAGGGTAGCCACTGGGACGCCAGAAAAAAGCAAACACCACGCAGGTAATCACTGTCATTTTAAATGCTCCCTCTGCTTTTAAGAGCCTGTGTTATATTGTCACGCCATAAAGGAAATAGCAAGAATCCTTCAAGTTGGCTTTTTAGATTGTGGGAGGAAACCAACAGTTCATCTAAACGGCTGTAAATCTGTGCGCTTGTCTTTATGTAGGTAACATCTTTTTCTAATGGGTGTAATAGACGATGCTCAGTTCAGCAGACACTACTGCCAGGAAACTGCAGTATAAGTACAATGACTTCCACATATTGCATTAAAGTCAATACTTTTACTGAGCTTTGTGCTCTCACAAGGATGCAGAGTTTATTAAAGACAGCACCGGAAATGTCAGAGTCAGACAGGGGCTCTAAACAGACAATATCAATGTTAGCTGGATGAAAAACGTTTATTTATACTTTTTAATCCATTCATCTGCAGCTATTGTTGATTTTGGATGAAAGACAAGTGAGGGGGAAAAAAAAGGCATGGCGAATTACACAACTGTTTAAGAAGAATCAGGTAACGGGAAAAGCTGCAACTAACAAATAATTTTGTCATTGATTGATCTGCTGATTATTTTCTTGATTAGTCAAATTGAAGACAATGAAAAGTCGAAAATCCCTTTAGTGGCTACAATGTATTGTCGAATGGCAATGCGAAAACAATGTGACAATAGCTGTGTTTCCATATTTTTATGCAGATTTTAAAGTATTGCATTAGAAAAGCTGGATGGAAACGGCAAATTCGATAAAACTTCTTCAATTGCGCAAACAAGTTTTTACCCTTGCTCGAGGTGTTTTTTGCCTTTGTTGAAAACAACAGTCAGACACATTTAGAGACTAGCTGGTGAACATAAGAGTTCAGCAGCTAAACAGCCAGATGTTTCCTCCAGGAGTTGGCATAGACCAAAAAACACAGACCTCAAGGATACACACAATGTGTAGCTGAGAAACAGTGTATGTCAAGGGCGTAAATCCCAGGGAGGTCGGGGGGGGTCAGGCCATCTAAGGGTGGTCTCCCCCTAGAAAACCATGCTGTGTATTGTATATAACATAAAAATGTATACTTAAAATATCTGTGTAAGTAGTAA
The DNA here is from genome assembly GCF_031162955.1 of Sander vitreus. Taxonomy (NCBI): domain Eukaryota; kingdom Metazoa; phylum Chordata; class Actinopteri; order Perciformes; family Percidae; genus Sander; species Sander vitreus. The sequence continues at coordinate 25,916,365 of NC_135856.1, read as the reverse complement.
AACAATACAAACCCCAAAAAAAGCTTTTTAAGTTTAGAAACATTTTGAGTTCCCCCTCCTTTGCCTCACAGTGGTTTGGTCCAGTGCCTGCTGTACGTTAGGAATCAGATCTGCACTCCACAGTCACATCTGTAGTGACAGGAATGTAGCTAGTAAGTAGGTAGGCGGTTCAAGGCTATTTTATTCACATTAAACATCGGATGATGTTGTTCTTTTCTCAAATGGAAATAATGCTGAGTAATTAATGAATTAGTCATGACAAAAAATTTGCTATGTTAGTAATATTATTTAACGTTAACTAGCTTGTTGAATAGAAATGCACCCACTACAACTAACGTTACCATGGCGATAAGCCTAACGTTATGTGTGTGAACTGATTTTAGGGTTATTATCATAGACTGTATATTGAAGATCTACAGTTGTGTTCTGTTCAATATGATGTTAAGTGGCTGATCAGTGGGTTTGCTGCAGACAGTGTGGCTCATGTGGCTGTCAGGGTTAGCAGATGAGCTTTACTAGTGGCTCACTAAGTAACATTATGATCAGCGTACAAAAGTATTGTATTTCTTTTATATGGGGACACTTTTTCAAAATAAGTCATTATGTTTTAAGTTATTTTTGTGGCTTGATTGTAAACAACTTAAAATAAATACATGGTTTTAAAGAAGAATATTTTGGTAAATTTAGTCAGCTTTTTCATTGAATCAAGAGAAACGCTGAAAAGAAGGATAATGGTACAGTCTCCATGCTACACTAATGATAGTATTAAGGCTTTCCTCTGTGTACACATGTCCTCTACGAGTATAATTGTGGCTGTATTATTTGTGTCCCCTTCAAAAATTGCTCTTCAGAAATGTTATGTTTATTCCCCCCCCTCCTACTGTTAGATCAGATTTACGCCCATGGTGAACGTAAACAAACTTCTAGAAAATTCCACACGGCACCTTTCATTTTCTGTCATTCAATTGATTAATTAATCAACTAATTCTTTCATCTCTACACAGATCGTTTCAGAGCTACACTAGGCATTTGTCAAACAGAGTGTTATCCAAAATGTTGACATTTGACAAGTTTTACAGAACCTGCAGCAAACTTGCACACTATCACACAGGTGTGTTTTATACAGTAGTGGCCTCAAGCAATGGACAGAAACACCAAAAATCAATAAAATCAATATGCATCTATACTTTAAGGTACTTAGAACTGAAAATTGGCTTTTTGTGGGGCAGCTTCAAATCAAGTGGATATAAAATGATAGCAGACACAATCATTTATGCCTCTTTACTCTCTAAAGTAAACAGACCAAAATATTCTGATGGAATCTGATGAATAAGTGCAGATAAAAATCTAACTTGATGCATGCTAATAAAAATAGATGAGATGTCGCTGCATTCGCTGACATAGAAAGTTGTTTTTTTTCTGCAGAGTCAAGCCTCTTAAATGGACCATCAGTGGCTCAGGGACAACGCAATTTGGCTACCTTAAGCCTTTTCATCTCAAAACTAATCTCAATGTGCCTCCCATGTGCTTCTTATCTGAAGGGCTTCTTAACTGGCACATCCCTGAATACACAAATCCACAAGGCTGCAATAAGCCAAAGCTGCAGTCATGGCATTAGTGCACCCAGAATTCTTGCACCACTTGTTCAGATTGGAGTAGTAATTCCCATCTTGGCATCTGTTTTTCCTCTCAGTGGATGAATGGAACATTCATATGTGGGTATCCAGCCAACTCTGGGGTCTTTGTAGTGTGTCGGGACAGGCACGAATGTCTCAGCCATGGCATCTTTCCATGGCTGTAGATTTTAATGTTTCCACTAAGGGGAGTAATTGCAGACAGGCATGGCCAGACTGGCAGAACACACCACAACAAACACACACACACAGAGGCCATAATGACAGTGCTAATGGTATCTGCCATCAAAGGCAGGGGAATTAGCCATGAAGGACAACAAATTTCAACATCACAGACACAAGCTTGTTAACTGGGATGTTTAGATGAACGGAGTAAACAAACTTACAGCTATTAATAATGTCAGAGAGGCATAAAGGGAATTGTAGTAATGATGCATTAGGAATGATGTAGAGTAGCTGTCCAATTTTCATGCAAAACAACAGGAATAGGCCGAGAAATAAATAGATTTTCAATCATGTCTGTGTCTTTAAAACTGATGGATGGCGATGGTGTGACATTTCCACATCACCCTGCCAAGCAAAGCCGTAATTATTTGCACAGATAGGACGAATCTGGCTTTTCTTTTTTTCTTTTCTTTTTTCAGAGCTATGTTCATGCAGGTTTTATTTCTGGGTGTGGAAGGAAAAGAACAGCAATATAAAGTTCAAGTCTGTGGTAAAATACTACAAAAGGGCACTCAGCACTCACGTAGCCCAGTTCAGGAGACTCCAGAGTATGACGATGTGTTTGATCACCATGTTCCCTTTGCTCCCAAGATTGTTTTTGTCAAGTATCTTGTGAGAGCAGCGTAATCAGAGAAGTTTCATGAGTTGCATCTGAGGATGAGCTCAGGCCCAAAGAGAGCGGGGGTTAAAACTGCTCAAATTAGAAAAGAAAAACTTTGCTCCTCAGTAAGGAGGGTTACACGAAATAGTTTCCAAGAATAATTGTGTTTGCCTAACGCTGCTTTACTTACAAAAGAAAGTTTAAAACTTCTCCCACCTGTCCTCTGGGAGCAAGTCAGAGGCAGAAGTTTGCCAAAGGTAATATTGTCTTTGGAAGAGGCAGTGAAGACTATGCATTATTCATCACGTCTGGTCAACTTCAAAGGCTAGATGTAAGCAACAGTATGGTATCACTGCTTGAGTGTTATCACCACAGAGACCCTCCATAGGTTTTTGTTCTCCGGGAGCAGCTTAACAAGATGATGTCTTAGGAATTACACGTCAGATCAGAGCTCAGAGCTGAGAGAGAGAGAGCACTCTCCCAAGGATTTCCTGATTTCTGTTTTTCCATTTTGATGTTTGACAGCAAATAATCACCCACAAATTGCAATGTTGCACTCAATATAGCACCTACCCCACGCAGCGTGATGTGTTGGTTTAAGCTCTACCACTGATGGTTAAAGGCACCTTGATTTGAACTTTCACTGACACAAGAATGAATCTGAGCTGTCAAAACTCATCAAAGCATGACAAACAGGAAGCCTGAAAGCTGAGACATTAGTGTTTCTGTTACACATAAAACAGCAATGTCTTTTACAAGATACACCATAACATACAGATGTGTTAATTTCATCATCTCGTAAAGACTGACAAGTCCCCTTAGTGTGCAATCAACTTTGAACTCATCGTAAGCGCTCTACCAATTTAGTACAACACACTATGCCCTGATATCGGCGGATATTAGCTCATCACAGATTTATCATTTTGGCACATATGTCAGCCGACAAGTCACAAGAAATTGCAGTACAGAAATACCAACAAGTATATTTATGGTAATATAGAAAGAGGCATTAGATAGTTTGTCTAACAGAGAGCCCAACATGTATCACAACTGTGCAATAAAATGTCCTGCTCAGTACATAGCTTGGTCACGATCCTTAACTAAATTTATAGGAATTTGTTTAACTATCGTTTATATTAAGCATCTTTAAAAAGATGCCCTGTGGAGGGCTAAAATGGGTAAATTTTTTAACCTGGGCCTGTGGAAAACTTACCCAAACTCAATGTGCAAGAATTAATCTTATCAAATAGAGACCCAAACCAAAAGGGGGGTAGTGAGACCCGACTAGGATCATTGTGATAAATCTGATCCAAGATGCGGCCGACCCAAAAGAGGCCCACATAAAGAGAGAATAACTGTGGCAGCAACATTATACTTCACCAATTAACGATATTTCCTTCAACTTCAAAGTTCACCCTCAGCATTAACCCTAAAAAAACCCATGAAGAAACAGGTTGTCAATGGGTCTATCAATGCACTAGAGGTTGTCCTGTTACAGCTCAGAAAAGCTAGAGATCTAGAGTGAGGGAGAGATGTGGAAAGATCAGAACCAGACTCTCAGCAGCTCATCCTGCAGACACAGGCCGAACACTAGTTGAGAAGCAGAGAGAGAAAAGGATGAAGAGAGCTGCTGGGGGCAGTTTGTTAGACTGCAGAGACAGCCGTCTGATTACTTTCTTCCTTAGCTAACGATGACTTTCACAACAGCAGGGGCACAACAAATATCTAACATCAACGGCGCCTCAACAAGGCCCTGTTGTGCACCCATAAATCAACAAACTATTACCAGACCATAACATTAACTGCTTCTCAGTTTCTCACGCCAGTGAATATATCATAAAACAAAATATGCACAGCAGATAAAGAAATCTAAAAGGTGCATTATGATATATGTGTGTATTTCAGGAGGCGCGATAGGGAGGAAGGCTGTGAAACAAATGGACAAAAAAATGTGTGTCCATACAGTATGTTGAATTTAATTTCACAGGACATAAAGCCAGCCTTTATTAGTTTTCCTCTGACTGTGAAGTGTGCTCTAAAGCCATAGGCCACAGAATACGCTGTACCTTGGAATTATTGAAAATAAACAATAACTATGCTTCCTTTCTACTGTACCTCCATTATAAATAACACTGTAGGAGCCTTGTTGTCATTTTGTCTGCGTCTGTAATGCATCTCAAAAGAAACCACGAGAGCAATTTTCTTGTTTTCACAAATTGAAAAACAAAGATTTTTTTTGTTTTAATCCTCACATCACATCATTAAACCAGGAAACTCAAGCAAAATAAAAACAAGCAGAGGGGGAATGAAAACTTTTCTGATAGCTGATGCAGAGAGTGTAGATTAAGACTCTGCTTCATTTGCAGTAGGTCCCTTAACTGGGTTGTCTGCCCTAATTGGCGTGGCTGAATAAAACATTTAATGAGTGCCCTGCAGAACAGAAGTGACAAATAATACAGTTATAGGCTGTCAGTGGTTTTGTTTGCATTAGGTACTGAGCGGTTTATGTGTCTCCATCTCATATTGTCACTACAATTGATAACCACCAAAAGAAATAGATTTCCTGAGGTTGTTTCTACAACTAATGGCAAATGCTCGATTGGAATTGCTTTACATTATAATTCAGAATACATACTGTGCGTGTTATTGCTTACATGCAATAGGCTGCCTGATGCTAAATGACCATGGGCAAAACTGCATCCATCCATTTGCTACATAAGGGGATACGAATCATCCCCGCAACCATCCTGAACATCAGTCTTCCCTGCCTTGTTGAATTCCTAAGAGGCAGGATTAAAAAAGAAAAAGAAAAGAGGCAGCAGAAATTGTTGAATGGGAGAACATTTTTTATGGTGCAGGTATAAAAGACATCTTATACTGCATCAACCCCGGTCAGCCCATGACTTTTGCTTGGTTAAGTGGGTAGTAAATGAGACCCAATGGCCTTCAAATGATGCATCTTTCCTGCCTTCAAACTCAGAGGTCAACCAAATTTAGTTTTTAAAAGGTCCAGTGTGTAGGAATTTCTCCCATCTAGCGTCGAGATCATATATCGCAATCAACTCTCTCGCGCCACACAGTTTAAAGTACGTATTACAGCTACGGTAGCCTTCACGCTTCAAAAAGCCGGTCTCTTGCTCTTTTCAATATCCTTTTTCTTTTTCTGGGCGAAGAAGAAGACTCCTGTTCCTGAAATTTGGATTTTGAATATGTGTAGTCTAGGGCTGCAACAATAAATCGATAAAATTTGATTATTAAAAAAAGTTGGCAACGAATTTCATTATCGATTCGTTGTGTCGCGCGACACGCCACTCAGTTGCGGCGATAAAAGCAATTGAGTTGAGTGCCGTGTGTAGCGGCGCGGAGTGAAAGAAAAGAAAAAAGAGCAGAGCGGGGAAAGAGAAAATACGGAGAGAGGCCGGAGAGACCCGTAACGTTGTTCTGAAACACAGAGAAATCAGTTCGACCTAAGTCATCCAAGGTGTGGGAGCATTTCACACTACATAAATCGAAAACGTGTTAATTGCAAGATAAGCAAAAACGACATGGCATGGCACAGGCGCACTACGGTGATGATTCAGCACCTCCTAAAACGTAAACATGTTGGAGTCCTTGATGCGGAGGAAGGGAGTTCAACAGCAGGGTAAAGTCACTACAGAATCCTACTTTTATTCCATTTTGAAGTGAGGAGCGTAACGTCCCTCTGCTGGTGCTGGTGTGGTATTTACTCGTTATCCAGTTTGACAAGCATGACAAGCTAGCGTTAGCTCGTTAATAATGGTAGTAAAGCAGGGGTGGTATAATTTGCAAGACTAAAGACGTTTTTATTCTCTCGCCTTTTTTGGCCCATTCATTTTTCAATCTATTGTCATGTATATATTCTGTGCTTTGTCCCATATCAGTTATTGTTGACAAATATATTTGTGTGTGTTGTACTTTTTAATTTCATTTTAAAGTTCTTTTATAACACTTGGTCATCTTAAACTGTGTTTAAATGTGGTGTACAAATTAACTTAACTTGCACTTACTACAATGATGGTAATAATTTAATGAATAAGCTTCAAGTGAACGTGTGTGTGTGTGTGTGTGTGTGTGTGTGTGTGTGTGTGTGCTCTTTGGGTTACTTACCTTTACACAACTATTAACTAAAACAACAAGTGTGTATGTAAGTATGTATTGAGTTGATCCGATTCATCGATTAATCGAAAAATAATCGACAGATTAATCGATTATTAAAATAATCGTTAGTTGCAGCCCTAGTGTGGTCCTCCATGTTTCCTTCTTCAAAGTTGCCGGGGCCGGGAAGCTACGATACCCATAAGCAGCATTAGCAGCACCTGTGAGTTTATCATGTGACAGCGAAAACGCGAAAGGCGGAGCAGTATGTCCTGTATTACCGGCTAGTGTATTTCAAGATGGCGCATGAATATGGAGCGTCTACCCCAGTTCATGCGAATGCAAATGTAAAATTTCAAGCCAAAAGGAATACTTGGAATTGATGGTGGTGGTAAATATTCATGAAAAAGGACAAGTTTGTCAACGGGAAACAAAGATTTTGATAATGAACAACTAAACACGTTACACACTGGAGCTTTAAATGAGATAGTACGAGGAGATAAAGTAGGTGTGAAGAAATATGGAAAGGGAGTTGGAAATGTTTTCAGGACAAATACTTTTAACACACTAACAACGGCCCTGTGGGTTCTCTCTACAGATTTTTGTAGCAAGACCTGGCACATCATTTAAATGACAAGATACCTTTTAAATGACTTAGTATGTGCTTCATTTGAATAGTAAAATTGTTCTTCATTGATCTATGTGTTGGCTGCCTGCAAGCTTATTATGATTGAGAGTGTTAATTAAGATCTCGTTGGGAGTGACATTTCCATGCCCGCTCCCTCTGCGGAAGGGCTTGCAGGAAGGGGAAGTCAACACCACCATCTCGACTCGGCTGGAGAGGCTGAGAGTAATGAGAGATGACACTGAGGAGATCAAGGTCTTGGTGCAGCCGTAATATATGAATCCATTAATATACAGAATATGTGGAGTCATATATTTCAATATCAAGCACCAAATCAGGACCAAAGGTTTGGATTCACATGTTTGCACGCATGTACAAAGGTTTTTGTCTCAGTGGATAGTAATAGGTTTTGCATTTATAAATTAATCTAATAGTTATTGGTCATTATTTGAGGTCTACAAATGTCAGTTCTTACCGTGGATGATACATTTTGAGTGTTACCTGGTGCAAAGAAGCAAAAAATGATGGATCCTCAGATCCATTTTTCCACTGATGGCAAAGACACACAGACTTATTGTTGTTGTCTTGCAACACAAATCTGTCAATGCTACATTGTGAGATCCATGGTGCCATGCAGCTACAAACACCCAGCTGACATGAAAAGCGAACAATGACAGACCAACTGGTGACCAGAGGTGTTGTATTATCTCATTACACCTGGTTGAATATCCATGTAATTTCATATTCATATGATAAACAGTTTAAAAAAAAAAACATATAAACTGTATATGAGCAGTATTATCTACAGTACTTCGCAGTCCAGTGCTGATTTGTAGTTAATTAAGATTTCTTACCTTTTTGGTCAAAATTACAAACCCACTAATTTATCAGTCAAACAGCAAAGAGCTCATACAAGTTTTTTAGAATTTTACATAATTCATAACAGCTACAAAAAGCATTGGGGGCAACAAACAGGTGCTGATGTTTGGTACAGAAGCAGATTACCTTGCCGATAAAGCTGAATGACAGCAAGAGAAATAAGCTAGAAAGTTTTGCTTTTGTTGCACAAAAAAAAAAAAATAATGAATCACACATCGGCAACTTAGCTCGACCTGTTGTGAAATGTTTGCCAAGACATAGGTTGTGATTTAGCGGGGTTCCACAGTTTGCTAGAGGCAGCTTAAAGCAGCTCGATGCCAAGGAGAGAACTCTGCTATAAAGCTCAGTTTTGGTATTTAGTAGAGTAAAAATGTTACTAAAGATACATCCTAGGCTATACCAACATGTAGGCATTTTGTTGATGTTGTAAATCATTTAAAAACAAGACTGAGGGTCTACAGCTACACTAGTACAGTAGCTCTCAGAGGCTGTTGCTAACATGCTCAGACAATGCTATCGTACTGATCTTTGGCAGGTTTAATGTTTACCATGTTCACCAGCTTAGTTTAGCGTTTACTAGGTTACTATTTAGGTATTTGGTCATAAACCAAAGAACTAAACAAATTAAAAGTGTGACTTAATGATAGCACTTGATTAAAAGTTAAGCAATCACTTAAGTTATTACAATTCATCCTGAGGGGAACATGTTGTGTGTGAACCAACCGAGTGACAATGCCATGTTCATGTCATGTGGAAAAGAATGTGATGGGACAGAAATATCTCAACATCAATGTGGAGATTTCACTGAATAAATAAAAACTTTAACCTGCTGAAGGTGCTAGATGAAAAGTCAGGGAGTCCACCAAGTCAGAACCTTGAATATCTGTACCACGTGTCGTGGCAGTAGTTGTGAATGTATTTCACTCTGGACTAAAGTCGTGGAACAACCAAGTGACCAACAGACAGTGCTATTCTTAGAGCCACAGTAGTACAGTTTCCAACAGTTTTGAACAATATGATACATTTATACAGTGTACATGTTAACAGAAAATACATTTCTCTGGGGAGTCTGTAGTAAACGAGGGCTGAACAATAATACTAAACTCTGATTTCTTTTGACAACTTTGTCAGCCTACTAATTCCATGATCATTTCTTTCATAATGCAGAAGCAGTTTATTCTTTTTTGTTTCTTTGTTTTTTTCCCACTTTCCAAGAATCCATCTTTAGACCTATGTATGCTCAATAAAATGTAAATTATGAATAGAAATCTGTCTAACAGCTACAGTGTTGTGCATGTGTGCTGCACAATCACCCAACACCTCCCACATTGTGAGCTCAATTTCAGCTTTTTATTGCAGGACAGAGATATGTGTCTGCATCACCCAATGTCGATGTGCAGTTGTTCCCCACCACCTTGTTCAGCCCGTGACAGAATATACTGATAGCCGGCCAGCCTTCCATTAACAGAGGCTGATCATTCCACCTGCGCCTGCATGCCTCCAAATTGATTCGTCCCTCTCTGCCTGTCCCTTTGGTACAGCTTGGCTGTATGATTGAGGTGCTCCCTAATGAATTCTCAGAGGCCAGGTGCTGATACTGTGGTAACTGAACGCAGAGAGAGCCATCTATGAAACAGGAGGGCATGAGGCATCATTGGACAGTTAAGCAGTGCTCCTGAGGGGACAGGGCTAGATGAAATACAGAGGTAAATATAATAACCACCAGCGGTTTTTATGTGACACACTGTCACCACTTTCACTGGTGTTTATCATTTATCATATTACAGAAATGACCCAACAAATATTGCATACCTTGGCTTCACCTTTAACAACGACTGTTGCATCAAATGATGATTACCAAACGACTTTATCAGGGGCAAGCTGGACAGACGTCTGTATTATGAGGCACGACACAAAGGATCCTGTTTAACATAAAGCTGCCATGATGGACACAATGTCACCCTTTGCTGTTCAGAATTAATGGCGAGATTAAATGAGTTGTCTGTTTGGAGACATGCCATGCAGGAGATGGCTGCCATTAAGATGAGAGGGCAGGAAGGCAGAATGCTCTTTCCTGCTCATCTGCCCAACATTGTAATATGTGCTGACAAGTTCATTGCTTTGTCCCATCCTTGAACGAGCGGCAATTACTGTGCCAAGTGCTGGAAGTCAGTCGGGCCATGCCAAAGGAAGTTTATCACATGAGAGGAGAGATTTTAAAAATGAGTCAACAAATAACTTGATGTGTGAATGATTCCTAGATTAGAAAATGTACAAATGGAGGTACAAAATTTAGAGGGGAAACTACTTAAAAATATGTTTCAGGAAGCACAGCGCCATTTGAGATTCTTCTTTTGGTGAAAAGCAAAATAATGAAATGGGTGCATATAGTGGGCTGGTATCAGAACATGTCATGTAACGGTTAATGTACACTGAGGATTCTATTAGGTCTGCACTGCAAATACAACAGCCTGGACAAAGCTGGAGGACTGTGGAGAAAATTTAATATCAGTCATTTGATTTTGACTTGGTTACGGCTAGAGTGGAAAATATGAAAAACTTTACATAAAGAAATCATGCAGTGTCCCTTAAATATAAACCGATATTTAACCAAGCAGGTTGTGAAATTGTCTGAGTTACCCATTAAGCAATTAACGTTTTTTTGAGGCCCATCCCAATTAATGAGTGTTGCTATGCCTTTCCGTTCTCGCATGACAGATATGCATTTACAATGAGAACGGTGCAGATTTTAAACGCTTTCTCTGGATGCAACTTAATGCCTTCCATGGACATGTTTTAAAACAAGAACCCTGTAAATAGGCTCTTAACCATGAACTTGATAGCTACAAACATGAGCTTGTGCTAAAGAACTGTAGCTAAAGCTGCATGTCGCAGGTAAAAAGACAGCATCCACACAAGTTGATGATCCATGTAGAAGACATGGAAACAAAGAAACCGTGTAGAGCTAGTTAGTGGGCATGCTGTTCAGCAGCATTCCAACTATTGTTATTCTGTTCTTTATTATTAGTGGGAATGCTGATTCAGCAGCATTCCAACTATTGTTATTCTGTTCGGTCATTTTTTTTAATTTTTCTTATTCCGTACGTCAGCTCTTTCAGCTAATGATGGGACTTCTTCAACTTTCTTTCTACTATTTATACTTTTTTAAATATTAAGCTTTTTAACACTTTTTTTTTAACATTGAAGTCAATGAGAGCAAGCTTCAAATCCTTCAAATCCTCTTCCGCTCCCAAAAGATTCAGCTCCTTTGTACTTTCACCTACAGACACCAAACAAACTTTAAATGTTCACAAAAGCTTCAGGTATTAGGCTATGGCTTTTCAGTTTGATATCCTTTACAGTTTGTGAAAAAGCTGTTTAAGTTTAGTGATCATTTCAGGGTTTTTCTGCATTTCTAATGAGTGTGTGTTGCGTCTGCCAGAGTGAGGGATGTCATCAAGTATGGAGCCTTAAAAAATTATCTTTGTCCCTTCTCTATAAAATTGCTCTCACACCCACAATTTTTACTTGTCATACACAATTTATACATCAAAACGTAGGTATTTTGTCTAGTTTCAGCCAATGTGCTCATTTATGCGATTTGAGTTATACATTTGACTTGATGGGCTTCCAAATGACAACAGTTCCAAATCTTCCTCCATTCGCTGCCATGTTAAACATCCTCCACATTTCCCAGCAAAACTCATAGCGAACCATGTTTTTTAAATCGCTGATATGCCCACATTTTTAAGTTTATCCACATAAATTTTATATTGATGCATTCACAAAGGCGTTGTGGTGGTCACGATTACATCATTTGACTGATACCCCTTATCGTTTTAGCAGTCTGAGCCTTTATTTGATAGCTTGCTCTGTGTCTCTGAATAGCTCCAGTGTGGCACAGGTGACAGTTTCAGCAGGTGACACGGTCATTAACTGATTCTAAGATCAAAGGGATCTCAATACATACATCAAAGCATTCCATACTGTGTTTATAAACATGGTAACCATGGCATTAGTACCCTTGACAGACTGAACTACAGACAGTTTAATATGAACATAACATCTCACACACACACCGACACACACAGACCCACACTCACACACACAAACACACACACCCAAACACACATGCATGCACACACACACACACATATATGCAGACACACACAGACACACCCAAACACAAATGCATGCACACACATATATGCAGACACACACACACACACACACACACACACACAGAGACAGACAGACACACACACACACACACACACACACACACACACACACACACACAGGGTCTCACTCATTAGCATCAGCAGGTGTGAGCACAGTGGATATGACACATGCCTTTGGCGTACGAGACCTGGGTTCAAATCCCACTGTCATACATCAAAGTGTCCCTGAGGACATTTAACCACTAGTAGCAATTGGAAGTCCCTTCTCTCTTACCTCTTGTTCAGCCACCTTCTTTTCACGCAATATATTTCACTTCTCATCTCAGCTAGATTGATGCTTTTCGATCTATGCAGTGTATATGTCTGATAATAAGACAAATTATTTATTCTTTCAGCCTTTTCAGACAATTCATTTTAACTTTCATCTTTGACAGTATTACAGTTCAGCTTCAAGCTTTTCTAATATATTTTAGCTCTTCACTTAGGTAATGCAGTTTAACTTCTAACTCTGGCAATTTCCAGATTTTTCAGCAGTGCAGTGCAATGCATTTGAGCTTTAAGATTTTTCATACAAATTCTTTCATATTTCTGCATTTGTGAGTTCAGTTAGAAAATATACTCAGACCTCACAATGTTCTACATCTTTTGTCATTATTCAACTTTTAAAGCCAACAGTTCAGTTTAGCAAGCTTTTAACTTTTTAAGGAAATTCATACTTATTAAAACGATTTAAACTTTTTCAACTATTATCACTACTTCAACAACTTCTTACGAATTTAAGCTATTCATCCAGTTTAGCTTTAGCAATTCAGCTATTCAGCATTCCCACGCATTTTCTGCAGGAAATGCATTTTCTAGTTAGTCTTTGCAAGTTAGACAGTGTGCAGGAGTTTGCAACTTTGGACCTACTCCTCCTTCTCCTAATGAAATAGATGTGCAAAGTACGTATTTTCCTGTTCCAACATTACAAGAGAAAAAGCTTTGAGGATGAGAATCTTGGGTAGCAAGTTTGACTGGGGTTGTTTGAGTTTAAACTTCCCCAAATCCAATAAAGAGCAGGACAGAGCTGGTAACTTTACCCTACACTCGTTCAGAACCAGCTTTCACACTAGGCCTGTCGCGATAGTCAATAAATCAATTAATCGCACCAGCCGCGATATTCTCTCTCTCTCTCTCTCTGACCACTATCAGCTCCTTAGCATAACAAGGAGTGAACCTTCTTGTCAGTCGCATGGCCGGAGTCCTCGCGGAAAGAGAGAGAGAGACAGAAGAGAAAACGCTAGAAAGTTGGAGAAGGGGTTACCGCAGTACTTTGCAGTTAAGGCGCCGTCCAAAAAAAAAGTATACGAGCGTTATCCTCCGTGTTCAGCGTTCCGTTTTCTCCCTTTCATTCCAAAGCACACAGTTGACAACCTGCAGGTGGACCATGTCTCGCAAGCGGTTTCAGGAAAGTTGCGCCAGTATTTGTGTGTGTGCGCACGCACGCACGCCAGTGTTTGTGTGTGTGTGTGTGTGTGTTTCGGCCAGCCCCCGCTAACCTCTGACCTGCAGACAGCAGATGACAACATACTAAAGGAGATCAAAGACATATTGTGGATATTTAAAATGTCTTCCAGTTCCAGTGTTAAATATTCTTTAGAAATAAAAGTTTATTGATCTTTGAAAAGGTGTACCTTCCTTATTATACCATTATAATTATATTAGATGAAAATGGTCTCAGAACGACAATATTATCGTTTATCGCAATAATTTCTGGGACAATTTATTGTCCAGCAAAATTTGTTATCGTGACAGGCCTATCTCACACAAAGGGGAAATACTACACTGGATGTGCCAGTCGTGAACAAGGCTTTCTTTAAGATAACCCCACAAACTATTGTAGTTTGTTAACTGACGTTTTTGTCACTTTTTTCCGATTTTTTGGTCACAAATTTCCGATGTTATTGCCGACGTTTTTGTTGATTTTTCCTGCACTTTTATTTATTTATTATTATTTATTGTTTTTTTTATAAAGTTGTTTTTTAAACGCTATAAAATTGAATAACACACCCAAATTCAATGAAAGTAGTGAACTGATCATTTATTTTACTTGTTAAGAGTAATGGTTGTATGGAACCATCCACGTTATGTTTTTGGACAATTTGGTTGAAAGAAACCCACATTGAAAATGGGTCAAATTTGACCCAAAGACAACAGGAGGGTTAATGATATGTTCCTTTGCATTAAAAATAAAGCTTGATTAGAAGTGTAGGTAGTAAGCTGGTTAGCCAGACATGTCGATGACTGCAGCCTAGTTGAACTGAAAACTAAACCGATTTAAACTCAACTGACCTGATATTACTTAAAAAGTTAAATGAACTGGACAGATATGAATGCAGCTGAACTGACTTTGAATTGAGAAAGAGAGAAGAGGACAAGTCGTGCTGCAAACACTAGTATCCTACTTATCTAGTCTGGTCACACCTTTCTGCAAATTATACTGCTTATTATCCCTGAGCGCTCTATCGCAGTCCTAAATCAGACTGAATTATGGGTGCACAGCCTCTGCCTGTGACCGAGCAACACTGCCAGGCTGTGCGACAGCCAGAGAGAACATACTGTAGTTGTACTCCTTCCATCCTTTCTATCTATCTATCTCTCTCTCTCTCTCTTTCATCCTCTTTGTTTCTTACGTTGTGTGCCAGTGCATCTGACTTCACTTCAAATCTGCTCTCTCCCTTGTTTCTCTTTATCTCTAATTTCAATTTTCTACTTCTCTGATTTCTTTCATGGTTCCTTATTGAATTTGGACAGAAACTACCGTGTCCCTGGAACATCTCTCTCCTGTATAAGATATACAGTAGCTCGACTGTAGATTTGCTCCAAACTTACTCAAAAGATCTTAGAAATATATGGTATTGAATTCATAGTCAGCAGCTCCTATAGACAGAGTGACGTAATACTTTATTGAGGAGAAAGGTGAAATGGTTAGTCAATAAATTAATTGATTGACAGAAAGTACATTTTGATAATCGTTAAAGCTGGAAAAAATTTTTTTATAAAAGCTTCTGGTTCTAGCATTGCAAATGTGATTAGTTGCAATAGTCTTCAAACAATAAATCGCCAAAAGAGTTTTTGCTATTGGGGTAGAGGAAACAAGTTTTAAACTAGAGATGCACCGATTCCAATTTTCTAGGCCGATTCCGATTTTTCATTGAGTTTGACCAAGGGGGTAAGCTTCGCTTCAGACCTTGAAACTCCTATGGCGCCATTTTGATGCTACAAAGCGATCACCCGACGTTAGCATTCCATTGACTGCCATTCATTTTGACGTCACTTTGACAGCGAATAACTTTACATCTGAAGCGTTTAAAGACTTTATTTGTCCATTGTTTATTTCTAAAGAAACACGACAATGTATAAAAGGCTCCATTACCTTGTACCTCACGTTATGGCTCCATAGTATACTTTTTTGTAAAAACGATTGTGTCATAACCACGCGACTTACTGTCGCATAGTAGAGGAATTACCGTATGGTACAAGAGAAGCTCGCAGGCAGTTTGGACTTACATTAGCCGTTTAAGTTTAATTACTAATGTTAACTAGCATTTTAGTTAGCAATAATTAGCCTGTGTCCATGTTATTTCCTTACATATACCAATGCTCTCCGTCTCTGCAAGATTGGGAATGATTGAGATTTCTCTTGGCACAGCTACCAGAAGACTTACAACTTTCAGACACGTTGCTCACGTCACATTTACGTCACATGAACGCCCTTCCTCACGTTTGTATTTTATGTGCATTATTTACATGCTACAGTAGTAGGGCTGAACGATTAATTGCATTTGCAATTATATCGCGATATATTAAAACGCGATTTCTTAATCGCAAAGGCTGCGATTTGGTCATGTGACTCACGAGAGCAAATCAGCCTGCACTCCGCAGAGAAAGCATCAACTTAGCACGCTAACGCTACGCCGTACCTTGAGCAGATTTCGGTCATTCAAACAACTTTTAGTTGTAGTTTAAAATTTTTACAGCCATTTTAATAAAATGAAGGGTTTTATTTGGGCTTGAGTCCATACATGCAGTTAATGGATACAGGCACGCATAACTGAAGGCTCAGTTAGCAACCATTAGCTCTGATTAGTGGTTAGCTCCAGTTAGCTAGCTCCGTTATAAATCTATGAAGTGGAGGAGAGGGGTAACAACCAGACTCTGATAAATGACGTTCGGGGAGCTTTCACAGCAGCGTGGCTGCGTTGTTTCAACGGTTTTATTAGTACAGTTAATCCCACGGCAAGACCAGCAGCAGCATGCTACTGCTAACGTAACGATAGCCTCTGTGTCTCCGAGTGTGAGTGCAATGTTGACGCTGTCATGCACGCAGTGTTGGGGAGTAACGGAATACATGTACCGGCGTTACGTATTCAGAATACAAATTATGAGTAACTATATTCCGTTACAGTTACAATTTAAATAGTTGGTATTTAGAATACAGTTACATTGTTGAAATCAATGGATTACATGACGATACTTCTGTTTCACGGGTTTATTCACTCTCGCAACATTTCCCAGAAGCCCCAATATGAAAACGAAAATATTTGCTATTTGCGTGATCACTGATAGAGGTAAAGATGGAGCCGGAACCGGCACAACAGAGCCAGGGGAGGAATGCGTTTCTATCTTGGAAATTCAAACAGCATTTCACATTAAAGAAAGAGAAGAGAGAACGAAATATAACTGTGCACTGCAGTGCAACTTCTGCTTGTGAATTGGCGAGTGAACCAAAACAGGTGGGACAGCTAAACAATGAGCTGAAACTTGCTATGGACCTTTTTCACAGCAGACATTTTGACTTGTCATAGTAGGAAAAGCACAGCTGAAATTGATAACCTTAACGATGGCTCAATTCCATCAAGTGTCCCAGTAAGCTCAGGGCTCCAGACTGCGACCAAATGGTCGCATTTTGCAACCAAAATTTGAGAGTGTGAGACCAGTAAATTTGCCCCCTTTTTTACACGTTAAACATCGTAATTTCAGTACCTGAGAGCTAAGGCATGGATACCCGACCCAAGCCCAACGGGTCCCAACGGTATACGACGGGCCAGGCCAGGTTCGGACAGATATTTAGAAATTATGGTCGGGTTCGGGTCGGGCTCGGTCACATCAGCGTGATAAGGGATTTGTTGTAAAATGGTGCTGCGGCTCCTTTAAGAGAGCTCATTTCGTGTGTAAAGTGGGCAGAAGCGAGATAGAGAAAGAGGAAGCAGACGTGTAGATGCGACCGGAGCAGAGTTGGTGGAATAAGTTTAAGTTTTGTACACGGTGTGTGCGGTGTCCGAGATAAACCCCAGACTGAAAGCCAAGTTCATTCATCTACTGACAAGAAACGGGATTTTAACCCCAACGTTATATAACGTCGGCCCTGGAGGTAACGAGTCTCATTGAGGTTAACACATTGAACATTTTAAATTAAAACGGCTTATTAACGTGCGCTTGTTCCCCCGTGTGCGCTGATGCGCTCATCTGTTGACATTTCCGAATGCCTTCCTAGTTGCTTAATAAAAGCGGGCTTTCCACACAAACAAACGTTACATGTATCATTAGTATGAGAAGAAAAAAAAACGAGATTTTAACTGTGTCGGGCTCTGGTCGGCCTCGGACATAAATATCTTAATGCCCGTCGGGCTCGGGCCGGGTTCGGACGGAAAAATTCGGCCCGATCAGACCTCTACTGAGAGCGCGTAAGCTCAAGCTTATCTGTCCTCTCTGAAAATTGACAGAGAGCGGAGCTCTGACACAAACACACACTCGCACAGACATGCACAGCTGTGGACGGTGCAAACTACGTCGGCTCTGCAGTTTTGTTGAAGTCACAGTGAGTCACGGAAATGCCGATAAAGTGGTGTTACAGTTTTTCAAAACTTCATGCAGACAGCGTTTGCTGCGATATGATATTAATGGAGAGCCGAAAGCGGTCGCGGTGCTGTTGACGTTACACTTCCTAAGCAGGCACAACAGTGGTTCTGTGCCCTGGTGACTGACTGACAGGCTGAGGTTGTAAGGCAAGGCAACTTTATTTCTACAGCACCTTTCAGCAACAAGGCAATTCAAAGTGCTTTACATGAAACATTAAAGAGCAGTTAAAAACGGTCATGAAAATAAAACGTGAGTAAGAAATGAATGATTATTGAATTTAATAGGTTGTAGGGATGGGTTTGGGAGGAGAGAGGGAGGGGTTTATTTTTATTTTTGTTTAATTTCTTTAGAGTGTTATTTCTAACAAAATAACATAATGTTCTAAGTACATAGGATAAATAGGTTTGGCAATAATTTTTACAACTGAAATAATTCTTTTGTAATTATAGAGGGAAAGTACCAAAGAAAAGGTACCGTTGGGTAACGGAACCGAATTTCAGGTATCGGTACCAATATTGGTTCAGTAGTAGCCTAAACAATGCATGTTTAATTTTAAGTTGAATTCATTGTAATTGTGACTAGAGCTGATAAATATATATATATATTTTATTTTATTTTTTTCCATAACAACGATGGTGCTGTCGGTTAACCTTCTGTTGCATCTTCAAGTGACACTGAATTTGAAACAGCACATTGTAATTTCTGCATCTATTATCAAAGTATTTATTAGTAATACAGTGGAAATTTGTAGAAATGTGAATATTTGGTTAGCATGTTGATTTACGGTGTGTGCCCCTAAATTTTCTGGACGCGCCC
Source organism: Sander vitreus (assembly GCF_031162955.1). Classification (NCBI taxonomy): domain Eukaryota; kingdom Metazoa; phylum Chordata; class Actinopteri; order Perciformes; family Percidae; genus Sander; species Sander vitreus. The sequence continues at coordinate 25,897,387 of NC_135856.1, read as the reverse complement.
CTAAAGTTTTCAGTTGGGGGCCACTGTGCTCCTAGTGAAAAAAGTTAGTCTGGAGCCCTGAAGCTATTTCAGTGAGTCAGCATGCACGATACCAGGGACTCTCCTAAGTGGAATGCAGCCATCATTAATGGTTTTGAATACACCTGTGCTTTTCCTACTATGACATGTCAACATCTGCCGTGAAAACGGTCTATAAAGCTCCGTAAAGCCGAAAGGGGGGCTGCAGATTTGAGGGATAACTCTCTACGAGCAGCCCTTTTCACATCGTCATTTGATCCATTTTTATAGTAATAATAACAGTTATTGCTGCTTAAAGTAAATATATCAGACTATGTATCACATATCCAATTAGGACCAGAATCTGAGGTAAAAAAAAATACTGAAAATATATATTTCTAAAAATCAATTGGAAACTGAAGCCAGAAATGAACAAAGTGACTCTTTGTACTGTGTACAATGTTCATACAATATTTTAGTTGCCTACTGCATCTCAGAAACACATGTCACATAGCAAAGAAAGATGGCAATACAGTCTAACTTGGCAGTATGGTTGTACTTCTGGGGACGTTCCCTGCTGCAGCAGTACTACATAATAACACAGAAACCCCAGCACACAATAGCTAACATGCAGTTAGGGCTGCAAACAATCCACCCTTTATTCAGAAATAAAGACCCTCCAGGTTGTGTAGAAAATCAAACCCGGTAGAGGCTGCAGTGCGGGAGAATCTTATCAATAACAGCAACAGCGTAACAAGATATGTGTCATGATTTAGAGTCAGCGTGAGGATGAGGCCTGTAAATAATTTAATGCAGGTTTTTTATGTCTTGTTTCAGGGTCAGATCATTGGTATTAGTGTATTATCACCACGCTCAGGTGAAGGTTGGGGGTAAGAAGTATGCATGACTGTATTGATTACAATTATTTTAAAATCACCTCCACCTTGAGCCTGCAGTAACAAAACCACCTTTCTTCTATAGTTATCATCACCAACATGACCGTGAGTTCAGTGTACTCCAATGGCCTCCACAGTCACCAGATCTCAATACAATACCTTGGGGATATGGTGGAACGGGAGATTTACAGCCAACAAATCTGCAGCAACTGCATGGTGCTATTGTGTCAACATGGACCAGAATTTCTAAGAAATGTTTTCGCACCTTGCTGAAGCCATGCCACAAAGAATTCATGCTGTTCTGGGGGCAAAGGGGGGTCATATGCAGTGGCCCCTTGTAGGCTCTACATGGACTAAAGAGGGCATACTGTAAATTGCCTAAACTCTGTACAAAAACTATTATGGATAAACAAAGGAACAAACCGATTAAAAGACAACTCATCAAATTGAAAACAAACAATATGATACGACAGTCACCGTGACAATCAGGTTTAATCCAAATCAAGTCACCCACTAGTTTATAAGAGCAGTCTTGAGAATAATGATGCCCATACTAAATAGCACAATTTGGCAGGGTCAAAAAAATGTTTTGAGTTGTTAGAAATGTTCTCACCTCAAAAGATCCAGTGCAGCACCAAGTGACCTTTGTATAACACAATAAACACAAGCTTGCTGTGTAATTAAGTGACAAAATATCTTGACAACATGAAACAGAAATGAGGAAATTAGAATTAATTATGGCATCTCAAAGGGCCAAATCCTCTCTCAGTTTTGCATATTTTTGCAGTTTTCAGAAATTTGACTTGCAAAAAATATTGCAGTGTTTTCCCCAGCTCTGTGTAACCTGTTTCATCAGGATGAATGCATGATTAGCGCTCAGCAGTTTCCCACAAGCAACAGCAGTCCCTAATGATCAGCTTTAAACTTTACTTATGCTGATTGCATGAGCATTAGTATGTATTTCACTCTATTTTCTAAATTGTGAATTCCTGAGTTTGCTACTGTGTGTCTTAATGAATGTATTTAAAGTGTTTTGAAAGAAAACACTTTACTACGTGTAGGCTAACACTTGCACTACAAACTCAAGTGTTTCACCATCAAATTACTGGCTGCAAAGAGAACCAATTTATGATTACACTGGGGGAAAAAAACAGCTCTGTTTTTATTGCTCAGTGAGAATGGCCGCTAAGATCAATGGTGTTAAACTGTCTGTTCTGCACCCATTTTTCCAAAAGAGCAATTTCAAAGGCTGCAATCATTTTTGAAGAGCTCTCTCTATTGCCCGTATCAAGAGTTTGAGTCTATCCCCTCTGGACAGAGATTTAGACCACTAAGGGGCCAGGTCTAACAGGGTAAGAAATTCCTTTATCTCCCAGGCCATCAAATTCTTAAAAGGCTCATAGGCCAGCTGATGAGTAGTCTGTATAAAAAGTTGCAGGTTTATAGTCATGGGTTGGTGATAGTGATACCATCTAACTATAAGTTAGATGGTGATGGCTGAATGTACTCTAGGTTTTACTTCATGCTTTTATGTACACTGTATTTTATGTGACTTTAAGTGGTAGCTTTTAGCATGTGTTTTATATATTATGTATACAATCAGTTGCCAGTTTATTAAGCCACCTCCACACAGGGTTGCTGGTAGATTTGCTTCACTCACCAGCCAAAAAAAAACAAACAAACAATCGTAATCTATTGAGTGGCTGGTAAAATTTGAACATTCACTAGCCATTTGGCTGGTCGACGAAAAAGTTAATTGAATATGTCTCCACATATTCTGCGGTAAAACCACTCTGCCCTGGCTGTGCCGTTGTTTTCCAATGGGGAGAGTGCTGAAGACAACTCGGAGGAAGCGCTACCCTTGGTGTGGACACCTCTCAAAATTGCCACCGAGCGCTGTGCTCAAGGTTAAAATAATTTAAATTTTGACCTTGTTGCCGCTGACCTTTTCAAGGCGCAGCCACGAGAAGCAATAATGACGTATACCTGCGCTGCACTTTGCCTATGAAGTGCCTGCCCTGCTCTGTGCCTCGCAGGTTTACCTCTGATCATGTGTACTGTAGGCGGCTTTAGGTCTGCATAGTTTAAACTTAGCCTACTATCATTGATACAAACATAGAAAGAAACCTGTCAGTATACCGCAATAAAGTTCAACAGCACCATAAACATCAGCCTCCAAAAAAAAACCAACTGAAATAATTCTTTTGTAATTACAGAGGGAAAGTACCAAAAAAAAGGTACCGTTGGGTAACGGAACCGAATTTCAGGTATCGGTACCAATATTGGTTCAGTAGTAGCCTAAACAATGCATGTTTAATTTTAAGTTGAATTCATTGTAATTGTGACTAGAGCTGATTATATATATATATATATATGTATATATATATATATATATATATATACATATATATGTATAAATATGATATACATATATATATATTAAAGAATTCCATAACGATGGTGCTGCTGGTGCAAAATGACCATGAATCTGAACCAATACCTCTCTAAAAAACAGTTACAACAGAAACTGAACGTAACCTTCATGAAGGTACAGTAGACTGCATTAGTTTTAGCTAGGTGTACCTAGGATTGGGCATAGAGAACAGATTCCTACTTGGAATCATTTAAAAAATTATGATTCCTGTAGAATTGTTTCTTTATTGGAATTGTTTGGAGGATTTGGTTTCAAATCTGATCATGGGTTCCAAAGTTAACGTGCAAAGGCTTTGGTTTCTGAAGCGGCCAGGCGCTTGTTGAGTTGCAGCCTTGGAGCTCTAGTGTGGCTTTATTTTACGTTGAAAAAGCCCTGTAAAACTGCAAACCACCACTGAATCAAAATAAAACTTTCCTCTTATTTGTGAAATAAGCATGTGACCCGTTTCAACTCCACCCCTCAAAGAATCAAAATTGAGAGGAACCGGAATCGAAAGGAAGAATCGCAATTGGAATCAGAATTGTTAAAATCCAAACAATGCCCAACCCTAGGTGTACCTAATCAACTGGCATCGCCTAGATGAACAATTAATTTCCTTTTAGGGACAATAAAGGAAAAGTTGAAATTGAAGTGCCGTCATACTCAGGATCAATGCCATGTTGTAGTGGGGGAAAAGGTATAAGTCACATTTGTCAGGTTGTCGGTTACAGGTTTTTAGGATGGACTGCAGTTTATTGGCTGTTAATTGAGCAAACAGACCAAGTACATATTTCTCAGATGGAAGAACTGACTAAGCCTCAAGACACCATGAATCTTCTGTGGGCTCACGGCAACTGTAGTATTAGTGCTATTAAACATCCCCAACTGTTCATTTAAATTCCTATATATATATATATATATATATATATATATTTATCCTGTATATCTGACAAAAAAGATATGGTGTGAATAATATGCAAGGAATTAGGCCTGGGCGGTATCAAGGTATTATGGTATACTAGGGTAGTAAGAAATCCCGAAGGTATGATTTTCAATACCGTCAAATATACGAACGAGAATCATCTGGGATTTTCGTTTGCGAGCATGCGGACAAGAAAGAGAGAAAGCGCGTGTGTGTGACTGTGAGTATGTAGTAAGCCGTAAATGGTATAGCTGTAAACAGTAACAGTGTAGTGTGTGTAACATTGCAGTTTTTGTCAGTGAATAAATGCTCCTCAAGGCCCCAGCCAACTTCCCATGTCTTGCTTGCCACCTGCTGATTAAAGTGAAGGGGTTAGCAACAACTTCAGCCCAGTCTCACTAACTTAAGGTTCATTTTATTGACAACCCACATCTACGAGTTTTGCTCAGCTTTTACAGGTTTTTATGTAGCATACAATGACAATGGCACACAACACATTAAGGTCTGTGGATATCACACTAAGTGAGTCACACAAAGACTCAGTGTTTGAGGTGTGCAAGTTTGGCTTCCGCTAAAGGGAAACCTGCCCCCCTGCTAGGCCTCAAGTCTTTGACAAAGAAACTGGGAAGGAGAAGAAAGAGGAGGAGGGGAAACATGACTGTAGACATAAAAATTCAACTGTTCTGCAAGAACTTCTATTATTTATTCAGGACATCGTCTCTACATGCCAGGCCCAGGGATATGCCACATTTGTTTTTAATTTTAAATTTCTCTAAACCAAAACACATGAAAATTGACAATACAAGTTTTTGGGATGTTGGCTCAATGTAAACATATCTGCACATTTAGGTACAAAATTACACAATTCACATTTAAATGTATGCAAGTTAAGTCTTGCTACACCAATGTTTCGCCAAAGGTTTTTGTACATTTTGAATCACTAGCAAACCCTATGGCTACATAAACACAAAAGTCACAATGAGAAGCCCAGATTCTCTCATATTTGTCAGATGCAGGTATGTCTGTGACTAAGCTGTGTGTGTGCATGTGTGTTTCCGAGTTAAATTAGTGAGTAGTAGAATTAGTGCCACTCCCGGGGCAGGTCCATATGGCACAGAGCTCAACTCGAAGACTGGCTCTGCTCCACATTAGCATTCCCCTATCATATAGGCCAAGGGGAATGCACAAACCAAAGTGTATTCATCAATGAATCTATTGATACTGTATCTGACACACACACACACACACACACACACACACACACACACACACACACACACACACCCAGAGGGACCGGTTTTGACTAATGGGAATCTATAAATAAAAGCTAATAGTTATGGGGATGAATGCAAACATCAGCTAATTTGATGAAGAGCAGAGTGTGAGAGAAGGGTAGGGGGTGGGGGGTGGGGCCGATGGAGGCAGGATCATTCCACAAATCAGTGTGTTGCATTCCAAAAACAGTGTCTGCCATATGCTTGCTGTTGAAGAGGCAGCTGCCCCTGAAGCCTCAGATTCCATGTTTTTGTGGTTTTGTGTTCTGGCGCCAGTGTGATTCTGTACTAATTACTATTTTGGAACATGAGGAAAAAGGAGAGAGAGACACAGAGATGGAGGGAGGGAGAGAAAAAAAAAAAAGAAAGAGAGAGAGAGAAAGAGAGAAAAAACTGAATGGAGAAATCTTCTAAATTTGCAAAATACTCCATATTTTTATTTTCCTGTACATCTATATGCTTCTCTACTATGCAGCTTGCTCACATCCAATGCACAAAACCACTTTGAAATGGAAGAAAGCTCAGTAAATAAGGTTTTTAACCTCATGGTACAAAAACATGTTAAATTCCAGGGTTTTATGAATGTATTTCATAAATGTACAGCGACGGCAGAAAAAAGGAGACTGGAGAGAAATAACAGAAATAACTGGTGTTACAGCTACAACTGTAACTTGGTAACATTGGCTGTTTGGGGAAAATAAACACATAAGGCACAAACAGTCCAGCAGTCAAATGTGACCGATCAACTGGAGGCAAAATCTTGGTTCGCTTCCTGTTTGAGCACACTTTTGGCAAGTCTTTTTGGACATTTTGTCTGCCTTGTCCTCTTAGTTTGGGTAGCCTATTACCAAACCCTACTCTGAACTTTGACAAAGTTAAATTAGCTGACCTGTTTGGTCCTTTACCTCTTTCACTGAGCCATTACATTTCTGATGGAAGGACTATACCGATCATGTCATTGACTTTAGCCACGATTAGTTACATGACTGTACGTGAAGTTAAGTTTTGATGGATGTTTGTGAGTGCATTAAAATGACCTCAAAAGTTAAAATTAGTAGGAATCATATTAGCTAAAATGAATACCAAGTACTAATCACACAGACGACAATGACTTCTCAAAAGCACCAAATTATAGCTGCAACACTGACTCGTTACAAGTTTTTGGTGTAATGAGTGCATTGGTCGCTTCTCACAGTAAATCATTTGGCTGAATGCCTACAAAACAACCACTGACCCAAAGGTTAATGGGGAACCATTTTATAAAAGTTTTAGAAGGTAGCTGTCCAAAAACTTGAGCACGCTTTGAAATTTATTCCCATTAGATAAATAACTTGTGCACACTCGGAGACTCCATGAGAAACACAGGGACTATGCTGTCAGGATGCAGCAGAGGAATTGCATGCGCTCTTTTAGTATTTAGTAGAGCCCGACCGATATAGGCTTTTTGAGACCGATACCGATTTTAGAGTGGAGAAGTTCACAGATAACCCATATGGCGGCCGATATAGCTAATTTTGAGCTGGAATGAAGATATGTGGATTGTGCACCGATATGACTGCAAAGGAAGGCTTCTTTCTTAAACAAATAACTTTATTCGCTCTGCTGGACAAACTATTTAATGACACCATTTCTAAATCACCATTTACTGCATTATATGTTCTGTAAAAAAGTAAAAAAATAAAAAAATATTGGCCGATAAATTGGGCTCTACTTGAACGATTGTGTAAGAAATACAGTATTTTGGGTAACACACTATGTGCATCTGTCCAACAGTTCAGTAACAACGACTGTATGTCATTCCATGCTGTTTCTATATCTTCTTTCCATTTGACTGAGTCCCTTTGGAACCCATGAATCCCTGCATGATATCTTAACAAACACTGACAGTTAGTATCAGAGCACAAGTCCAATCTCTCATCGTGACCTAGGGGTCACAATATCGCCTGCTTCTCATCAGAAACCACCCAAGAGTGCCTCAAAGAAAATACCAAGGTCAAGTTCCTCCCATCTCTGGTAAATAGAAATGTTAAGGCCTTGTTAGCAATGGCAACTCGCATCTCAGACAGTGACGAAAAATACACACACACGCTCTGGAAATGCTGTTGTGTCATAGCACTGACATACTTAACTTGCAGTGACGCACATTCTTTGGGGCGCACTTAATTTAGGACATTGCAACACAATGGCAAAAATAACCACCCACCCACTTTTACACACACAAATGTAAGACACTTGGCTGATCTTACAAAGCTCACAAGCTTGAAGTATGAAGAATCCTGAGTTAACATCCACTTTATTTTGCCTAGAGCTTTTAACAGAGCTTAAGATCACTGAAACCTAGCGAAACAAGACACCTTACATATAACTGATATTTCCAACATACACCCAGATGTTTTTGTCCTGACAGTCAGAAAGGAGCACACATTGACCAATGGAATGAATACTGAGGACACAAATGAGAACACAAATTCTCTTTTGATGCTGTGGCAAAACAAACAATCAAAAACAGTTTGCCTTTCTAATTTATGCTACGATTTGCACAGGGAACAGAGAAAGGAAGCTAAAAATGGATGAGATGGGTCGAGAGAGATGAGGGAAACAAGGTCTGGAAACTGGAGGAAAGTGAATGTTAAGAGTGAAGTTAACATCAGGTGAGCTCTTAGCCTGGATGCCAGCCGAACTTAGCCCCGCCCACAACATTTGAGGTTGGGAAGTTCGGTCTGGACTTGAGCCGTTGTGGAGCAACTATGCTCGAACCAGAGCTGTTCGGAACAATCAAATTGTCAGGGCGGGCTTTATACGATGATGGACAGATGATCAACAGTAACGTAATCAACCACGTCACCAAAGAGCGCTTGGGTTGAATTTGTTTACAACAAAGATGGCTGTCGCTGGAGAATTGAGAAGTGTAGAATCCGCCATCGCGTCTGTTATAGAAGATATCGACAGCGTATTCATTTTAAAAGAGGAACAGAGAACCGCGACCACGTGCAGTACAGGCCAAAAGTTTGGACACACCTTCTCATTCAATGCGTTTCCTTTATTTTCATGTCTATTTACATTGTAGATTCTCACTGAAGGTATCAAAACTATGAATGAACACGTGGAATTATGTACTTGACAAAAAAGTGTGAAATAACTGAAAACATGTCTTATATTCTAGTTTCTTCAAAGTTGCCACCCTTTGCTCTGATTACTGCTTTGCACACTCTTGGCATTCTCTTAATGAGCTTCAAGAGGTAGTCACCTGAAATGGTTTTCCAACAGTCTTGAAGGAGTTCCCAGAGATGCTTAGCACTTGTTGGCCCTTGTGCCTTCACTCTGCAGTCCAGCTCACCCCAAACCATCTCGATTGAGTTCAGGTCCGGTGACTGTGGTGGCCAGGTCATCTGGCGCAGCACTCCATCACTCTCCTTCTTGGTCAAATAGCCCTTACACAGCCTGGAGCTGTGTATAGGGTCATTGTCCTGTTGAAAAATAAATGATGGTACAACTAAACGCAAACCGGATGGGATGACATGTTACTGCAGGATGCTGTGGTAGCCATGCTGGTTCAGTATGCCTTCAATTTTGAATAAATCCCCAACAGTGTCACCAGCAAAGCACCCCCACACCATCACACCACCTCCTCCATGCTTCACGGTGGGAACCAGGCATGTAGAATCCATCCGTTCACCTTTTCTGTGTCGCACAAAGACACGGCGGTTGGAACCAAAGATCTCAAATTTGGACTCATCAGACCAAAGCACAGATTTCCACTGGTCTAATGTCCATTCCTTGTGTTTCTTGGCCCAAACAAATCTCTTCTGCTTGTTGCCTCTCCTTAGCAGTGGTTTCCTAGGAGCTATTTGACCATGAAGGCCTGATTCGCGCAGTCTCCTCTTAACTTTTTCTAGAGATGTGTCTGCTGCTAGAACTCTGTGTGGCATTCATCTGGTCTCTAATCTGAGCTGCTGTTAACTTGCGATTTCTGAGGCTGGGGACTCGGATGAATTTATCCTCAGCAGCAGAGGTGACTCTTGGTCTTCCTTTCCTGGGGCGGTCCTTATGTGAGCCAGTTTCGTTGTAGCGCTTGATGGTTTTTACGACTGCACTTGGGGACACATTCAAAGTTTTCGCAATTTTCCGGACTGACTGACCTTCATTTCTTATAGTAATAATGGCCACTCGTTTCTCTTTACTTAGCTGATTGGTTCTTGCCATAATATGAATTCTAACAGTTAATAGTAATAGGGCTGTCGGCTGTGTGTCAACCTGACTTCTGCACAACACAACTGATGGTCCCAACCCCATTAATAAGGCAAAGAATTCCACTAATTAACCCTGACAAGGCACACCTGTGAAGTGAAAACCATTTCAGGTGACTACCTCATGAAGCTCATTGAGAGAACACCAAGGGTTTGCAGCGCTATCAAAAAAGAAAGGGTGGCTACTTTGAGGAATCTAAAATATAAGACCTATTAACTTTTTTGTTAAGTACATAATTCCATGAGTGTTCATTCATAGTTTTGATGCCTTCAGTGAGAATCTACAATGTAAATAGTCATGAAAATAAAGAAAATGCGTTGAATGAGGTGTGTCCAAACTTTTGGCCTGTACTGTATGTATACACATTGCCACACCCGTCTGCATGACACGGAAACTGCCGCCTCTGCCTTTACTCTGTAGAGCAGCTTCTGTGACGTCTGTCTCCGTTGCTCTGATTGGTTGTAGGTCTATCCAATTAAGTGCAGAGGCATTTTCTTTCCTGGTTCGGTTGAAACACGCACGATAATCACAGCCCAATGGAGCAGTATCAGACTCATATTCGGACTAGAATCTGAGTATGACGACGTCAGGCTAGTGAGCTCTGGCTCTGACAGAAGACCTGGACGAACTGGAAAATTATTCTCACTTACAGCACAATATAAAATGTTACCATTAGCTCACTCTTTTGGGGTATTTTTTTGGGTGGGGGTATTTTTTTTGCCTTATTTTGTAAACCGACAGTATAAGGCAGACAGTAGTCGAGGGGGGAGAGAGGGTTATGACATGCAACAATGGTCCCTGGCTGGGATTAAAACAAAATGCACCACACCGTTCAACTATCACACAATATTTTTTTGTTTATTATTTATCTCGCTGTGTGTGGTGTTGACGGTCCAATCCCAGTAAATACCCAATTAACCAACCCCCAATAAATACTGAACATGTTTAAAATCTTTACAAAACCAACTCAAAGGCCTCTAAGAAGTGTTTTCTGGAGCTTTCAACCATATGACACAGTGTGCCTAGAAGATTTGAGATCTGCCGTTGACATACGAGCTCATCCGCTGTTATGATTCAAAAGAAGATTGTTGTCAACACTGACTAGAACAGACACAGACCAGTAGCCTACAATAAATAAATAAAACTAGCACAACAATATGTGTGCCCCTGCCCTGCCCTTTGTTATTTCAATTTTTAAATCTATCTACAATACCAAAAGTGAAACCTTCCAATCAAACACAAGAAAACCCCCCAACAGTTCATGGAAAGTTTGGTTCGTCACAGAACGCTGACACCAGAAACTTGTAGTGTGAGTCAAAGAAGCAGGAAGCCCCTGCTTGATCTCTGACATAAGAGTCCTTACTGTGCAGACTTTATTATCATATTTTACAGAATCCAAAAATGTTGTACTGAGTCTGAGTGAGGGACAGTGGCCTGCTGTCTGTTTTCTACTCCAATGTATGATATACTGTACATCAGCACAAACAACATTTATAAGAGTGGAGACAGGTATGTGGGGAGTCTCTAGATTGGGCTTTTAGAAAGCACTCCAGTGTCCCGGGGAGATTGAACAGAATGTAACAGTCTGAGAATGGATATGTGGGCTGTGCGAGTTCAAAAATGATTTCTGTGAAATTGCAGCTCCATTCCAGCTCAGGACATTTGATGACAACATAAACTCCAAAAGACTGTGATCCCTTTTACTATCTTTTTTTTTTAATGAGAAAAACCTTCTCCATTCCAGGTTTATCACAATGATTTTCACATCTGTTTTGCTCTCCTATATTTTATATTCCCTTATTGTTTAATCCATTGCCTTCATCTCAACATTCTTATCTATATAGTTTAATGTATAGATTTTAATGACACAGGAAATGCTGGTAAGGCTGGATCCTTATATTTTATACTAAGGGTGCTTGTTTGAATGCATTTTTGTTACTTTCCTTTTATCAGTACACTGAAGTGAGTTAATCTAAATAAAAAAAAGTGTGCGTGTGTGTGTGTGTGTGTGTGTGTGTGTGTGTGTGTGTGTGTGTGTGTCTCCTAATTGGTCAGATTATACCAACCTGAACCAAAAATCCCCAAAAAGCACACGGTACTTTACTGGAAGGTTCAGTGCTAAATCACTGTAATATAACCGCATACATGTTCTTATTTCTACACAAGATGAAAGAGTCTGTGAGAGTGGTCTCTTGAAAACACCGTGTTCCAAAAGGCGTTGAACAAGCAGCCATGGTGGTAATTCAAACAAGAGCGTGTAAGAGACAAAAAAAAAGGTGGCAGAGAGGAATGAGAGGAGAAAATGATAAAGAAAAAAAATAGAAGTAGTCCTGCTCTGGGGGACATTTTCTTTTCAGAGAGAGAAAGGAGTCCTCTCTTCTGCCTCAGTGGTGCCCCTGGCTGTGCCTGTGTTTAGCTGTGGGAACAAACCACTTGGTGGCACGTACTGAATAGGGGGCCTTCGCCCCTTGGCGCTCCCTAAGTGGGCCTGCCAGCAAACAGGCTTTGCACCATCTCTTTATCCTCTTCACTCTCATCTTGTTATTTTATTCTCTCAAAGACACACTTATCACCGCCTTTCGTCTTCATATTTCTGTTTACTATTCTTTATTCGCCTTTGTTTCAGCCGTTCTCCCTTCGTCATTTCCCCCTCACACACACACACACACAGCAATAGGAAAGGAATTATCAAGAGGCAGAAGACGAGGGGAACCCCGATGTATAGATGACTGTGTGTAATAATTAGTCATCTTTTAAGCAGTTTTCCAAAGAGGCTTCCCTGTCAGCTGGGTTCTCTATTTCGGAGGGCTGGACTGGAGGGTTGGCCCACATACCTCTCTCCCTCTTTTTGGGGGGGGAGGAGGGTAGTTACTATTGGCCCTGGTAGCCCAAAACACATTAACACAGACCAAGTCTATTAAGCATAGAGATTTAAGTTCCTGATGAGGGCTGATTTTTCCTCACCTATAGAGATGTGGGGCCCCTCACTTTGGGCAACATACCGCCCCCTCCCATAGGGGTCCTGATTGGAGTGAAGAGGGATGATGGAGGGAGGCAGGGTCTAGGCAGCACCCATTAACGGACAAAAGAGCCTGGCACGCAGATGGACTGATAAAAAGGATGGAAGTGAAATTTATTTCTGTTTGACAGAAAAAGAGAGATATCATGTGTATGTGCGAGCAGGTCTGCAAGTTTCCTTGATCCATTTGCCCAATAAAGCAAATCACTGATCATAACTTCAAACTTCTTGTAGTCTAATATGAAAACCAATGAGGAGATGTAATGAAGCCAAAAAAACATTGCCTTGAAATGCTCTTGTTCCAAGCCGCCGAAACACGATTCTTATTTTTCAAAAGCTCCCTTTTCTAAACAAGAAATCACAAATGAGTCAGAGGGCTCTTAGATGAATGAATAAATGAACAGTTTTAAAGCTCCAAATACGTGGTCAGATCTCGTATTATATTGACAAAGTTGAATAGAATACAAACAAGAGCAAGGGAACACATTGAAACTAGGTCAAATGTGCAGAGGCATGGTGTGAATGATTTGGTTTAAATTCACTATAGACCTTTAATAATAAACTGAAAAGTAATTTGCATGATATTGCACAGAAACACCATGTTGTGCAGTATATCAATTGTAATTTACAGCAGCAGTAATTACAATACCATCAAAGACTTATGGACTATAATGTATACCCGCCAAGATTTCCTTTGTAATATCCCTAATAATACCATAGTTTAGCACCAGTAAGCATACCAAATATAGCCTCTGTCAGCCCCTGTAATCCACTGCACTCTTCACACCAGGAGGTGCAATGTGCTGCAGGTACCTATCATAGATATCCAGGGGCATTAATAATGACTGTAGTTCATGTATATTGCAGGTTTATACTTGGTGTGTTTTGAGTATTCTGCCTCCCTATGATCTGTGAGAGGACATGACCCCATACCGCATGAGTCATACATTATGAGTTGCCATGTTTGAATGGAGATAAGGATGGCTGAGCTGCTCAGCAAGACTCTGGCCGACGCTTCAGGACAATCGAGTCGTTGCAGAAATTTACAGGACGGTGGGCGGTAGAGATGGGCGCTGTATGGTTACTGTATGCTTAATTTCTATGATGCTTGATATGACATTTACAAAAGAACAGACCAAGAAAGGATCAGAGCCGTTTATTTTAACCCTTTACTAGAGAGTTTAAAAGTGCAAACAGTTGCAAAACTTGCAATATTATCTTGCGAAGTATTTATAAAAACAGTTAATACATGTTTTATAACAATATAAAAGCTAGCAAAAACTGTAGCTTTCACTGGTCAAAATAATAAACATCTCCTGCAGTTTAGGTTATATCAGCAGTCACTTATTAACATGAATTCCAGGACTAACTTGATGGCAGGCCAACATGAAACCTGTCTGTTGTTGGGTGAGGTGTAGAATAAGCACCACTGTGTAACACCACAAGTTTTTTTTTTTTAGTCACAACAACTCCAACAGAGCGGATCATTTCACTTTAAATTCAGGAGTCGCATTCTCACTGGGAAAAATGGTATCCATGTCATATCAATAATTGCTGATCAACTTAGTTTTAAACCAGGACCTTCAGTATTTTTTATCAAGTAGAATAGCTTGTGAAAAATAAGGTGCATCAGTAGCTACAACTGTTCTTTCAATGTGTCACATATTTAATCAACACGTGGGCAAGTATCGGATCGTATTGGCAGATACTCAGTGTTAAAGGTCTCGGAATTTAAAAAACTTGATCTGGACATCACAATCCCAACTTCCCATTGACAGGGCTAATGTACTTGACTCTGTAGTGTGCTACAACTGAGCCAGTCCTAAAGGGCTTTTATAGTCCTTCTCCAAGTACAATATTGTTTTGTATGATAACCCTGTCCTCGTCATCTCAAGTGAGCGTGCTCTAATTAAAGTTCACTGCTCTAACACAACTTCCAGTACCTTTTTCTGTAGTTGGTGTGGGGGATTAGTGGTTTTCTTTTTTGCCTGCTGTGGTCCTGAGTGATTGCCTGCCAGTGGAAACACTGGGAGAGAGCTGATGACCCCTGTTACAGGCCAAAGTGGGGAAGCTCCTCAAAGGTTAGCCAAGTAGCAGGGTGAGAGAAGACGGAGCCGGGGAACAATGGAGAGAAGGGGGGACGAACTGGAGGAGGGGTAAAGAGCTGTGTAATGACCAAGTAAGAAAAACAAGGGAAAGAGGTCCGAGTCTGAAAGACAAATGGAGCCAGGGACTAAATCACCCATAGCAGGTGTGGCTTTTACTACAGGGAAGCACACATTATCGAAGGGGAACTAATGGGTGGCTTGGGGGGAGGGGGGGTGTTTAACCGGGGCTTATCTGTATTCTGGCCCTGTTCGGTGAAACACACGCATTCATACAAAGAGCATCAGCCCACAGCTA
Source organism: Sander vitreus (assembly GCF_031162955.1). Lineage (NCBI taxonomy): Eukaryota > Metazoa > Chordata > Actinopteri > Perciformes > Percidae > Sander > Sander vitreus. The sequence continues at coordinate 25,882,215 of NC_135856.1, read as the reverse complement.
CTGCTGCGAGAGTGATCAAGAATTCAAACACCAGCAGCTGATGGTGGGGAATTGTTAAAGGCACTGCATCCATGGCTGGCCCTGACTATTCTCAATGGCTGGCTTGTCGTGTGGATTGGCAGCAAAGCAACAGTGAATCAGGTGTGGATATTTTTCTTGTTATTCCACATGGAGAGTGCAGAGCGGAGGATTGCTTCGGCGATGCTGGATTCACTCCACAAGGGTACAGCAGTATCCCCAGCAGCTGGCACTGCTAGCATTGGCCTCTGTCAAAACAGCTGCCGCAGGTAGGCACTCTGGGATGCTGAATATGTCCTCGCAGGCCTCATCTTTGAGCACGGCAGCAGAGCCAAAGAGCAACAGCAAGTTTTTCTCAGTGGGGTTACACCAGGATGTTCTCTATTTTCAGGAGGGGCAGTGCTGCAATGCTCAAAACACCAGCCTCGTTATATGATGCACACTCCATCCTCTTGCAGGAAGTCCTTCAACGTTTACGTGTAGCAAGAGAGTTTAGGATATTGGATTGAACATATACGTGATGTGGGAAGGAACAAAGCTGGTGAGGTGGTGTACTGGAAAAGCATCACATTGCACATCACATTTGAGGCATAACTTTTAATGAGCCTTTCAAGACCCACTAACTGTCACTTTTTCCAAAACCAGTGCACGTTCTCACAGACTCAAATCATATCTAGTCTAATCTAAAAGTCTCCCCCTCTGGCAACCCTGCCTCCTCAAAATTACTTTTATATACTACTTATTTGCAACAACAAATAAGTTGAAGAGATACATAATGTCACCTGGATTATATTTTTTATAACAGTATGAGGAAACTTTTTTAATGACTGCATCTGCAAAGTCACAACATGTTTATACAGAATGCACCTGGAAAATGTTAAGTGACTATTTTATTTTTAATTTGTTTCCCCTCCCATATCCACTTGTGGCAAGCAAGTAAAGCTTATTGGTTATGGTTGGTTATATGATTTAGTTTTTTTTTTTATTAGGCACACACAGCACCTGGTTAGGTTTAGAGAAAGAGAGTGGTCTTGTTTAAATATTCAAAAAGTAATAAGTGACCTCAAGCATAAGACAAGACATCTTTAATTTATCAGAATCACATTTATTGGCCAAGTAAGTGTGAACTAGAGTTTAGATTCTCTGCCCGAGCCCGAATTTGACCCGACCCACGGGCCGGGCCGATATTTTCCGCTGCTATCCTCGGGCCGGGCCCTTGATCAAGCATTTGTGTTTTTTTAATCATTACTTTATTAGCCTAATTCGGTGGGGAGAAAGCTATGCCTCTCCAGCTTCTCCCGTAGCTCTGGGTGTATGTCCTGCACTGACTTGAGCGTGAGGTAAACTGTGCTCCATCTGCAGCACTGTTGTCGGCCAGTGCGTCAGCATGCAGACCGTGGCGAAGGACGGTATTAATTAGGTGATCGAGACAAGAAAGTCTCCTATATGGTTACAGGGCTTTGATTGTGTTGCTGCCTTGATCTGTTACCCTCACTATTCGGCTGAGGGAGCTAAGGTCGAGTTTTTTTTTTAGTTTTTTTTTTTTAAAACATTTCTTCATTCGGATCCATTTGCGATCCATTCCATTCTGAATAAACAAACAGCGCAGTTTACATGCTTCGTCCTTGTTGCATTATTCATTAAGATAATTCTAAACAGATTTCTGTAGTTCAAACAACTCGGAATTGTAGTTCAGAACGTCAGTTATAATGGCCCACGTATTAAAAAATGGTCGGGTTTAAATCATAGATTATATTGTCTCTACTATGTACATTACAGAACAATCAGCAGAGAGGAGAGCCGCTTCACGCACGCTTCTGGGACGCGTCTTGGAGCAGCTGGTGGAATATCAAGCATTGACTTGAATGGTTGCGATTGCTGGCGGGGGCCGCGGCTCATCCAGAAAATAGGGGTCAGGGTGCAAACCCTGGTCTTAAGTGCCAAAGTCTTAAAATCAAACCGTGGCAAAATGTTTAGGGTACACAGATGATTAAATCCTATCATAACAGCAATCCTTCGAATTCTAGGTGTATGTCTTCAGAGAGACACACACTTCTAATCCCTAGAACTAATAAATCCCACCTCTTCCTCATAATGAAAGAGGATAAAGTAAGAATTCTCCTTAAAATCTGACTGTCCATGTAGTAACTGCATATTACAGTGACTATCTCTTGTAACATCCAGCACTGTTAATGTTATTAATCATTACCCTCAAGTAGTAAAATTTCAAATGGTCAAATGCTTAAACTGTCTTGGATGTTTAAACAGTTTGACAGGACAAGCTGTTAACCAGCCATTCAACCATTTGTATCTGCCATAGCTCATCACTTCTCACAAAAAAAAAAAAAAAAAGTACAGTATAATCTATGGGATTTGATTAAAGATTCAGAATGTGAATGTACAGAGGAGATACAACATTAAAAAGTCAGCAATGATGCATAAAGAGCATTCACCTGTTGAGAGCCACTCTGAATGCTGCATTACTGCAAACTTTGGTCACTTCTTGAACTTCTTTCTCATTGTGAGTGAGTGAGTCACTGTTTTATTTAGTATCATTGTGAAGAAGGAACCTCCGCTGACTCCCTCAGGTTTGGACTCCTCACACAGGAAGAAGAGAGAGAAAGGGCTCCTCCCTGTGGCGAGGCTACAGCTGTCCGTCTCAATCAGAGGGTGAGAGACTCCTCCATAGCAACGGTCCTACATAGCAACATAGTCTCTTTGAATAAAGATAGCCTTGGATGCCATTCAGAGAGTATCTTGTATCTTCAGTCCTTAGAAGCAGGACATTGTAAGGGAGTATTGTATCACAACAAGAAGGCTGCTTCCAGAAATGTAGGGGCCTCTTTTGCTTCATAAGTGGTTAATACAAGTGACTGCATGGTGTAGAAATATGAGACTCCCTCCAACCGCAGACTGTGAAATAAAAAAGGACAGCTGCTGATTTCTAATTTACGCTAGGCAGAGAAAAGAAAAGCGAAGCCACAAAAAGTGAGAAATCTACTCGGAAAGAAACGGCTAGCATAAAGTGTTCAAAGACTTAAGATATGCATTTAAATAATACCTCTTGGCCCCCTCCGGTAGAAAAATCCCAACCAAGAATTTGTCCCTCTCCATTTGAACTTTTTCCCTCGTCATTTCCACATTCCGTATGATGAATCATTCAAAACGCTGAGCTCGAAATGAGACCAGACAGGACAGAAACTTGCCTCATATTGAGCTTTCCGCAGCCAGCCCAAGTCCAATTTCAGTCCAACAATGCACTACTTTGATCAGTCTATACGGCTGATTTAGGATGTCACTACTAACTGTCAATCACTCCTACGCAGCCCCTCTAGGAGCAGTCGAGCTCAACACGCTGGGATTGGGACATGCCAGGAAATCGGGAGTGGGGGTGATACTAGACAATGGCTGACTTCCAAATCAAAGTATATGTGTCAAGCTAAAAAAAAAAAAAGCCCTGCCACCGTTGCCAGTCATGTATAGCAAGACAGGATGCTTGCTCGTGAGGTAGCACTCGATTTGTCTGTGTATCTTACCTAATGAATTAAAAGGACAAGTCTGGTGATAAGTCTACAGTATATTAACGTTATTGACAAATCCATTGAAAAAGCATTGTATTGCCTGTGTAGCCAGAGCCAAATATACTGTACTAGGGGGGGGGGGGGTACTTGATTGTTTTCATAACAATCAAGTACCAAAAACTAAGGAGGACACGCTGTTGGATGCTGTCCTCCTCTCCTACTTCAATGCCTAACGAATCTCTCTCTCTCTCTCCCTGACCCTGTCTTTCACTGGTTGAAGCCTGAAAATATTGTAAACAAATTAACAACATAACTAATTACACTGGTCGGACTGTTCAGCTCTGTTTCAGACTGATACCTCCGGTTCAGGCTGGTCCTCATCCTCAACACGTGCCTTTTTCAGTCGCAGAAAACACTTTTCAATACTCATCTGGATTTAAGCAGCAAACATTCAGTGGAAGAGTAAAAAATGACATAACATTATTTATAATACGTTTATTTGATTCACAGCTGCTACATATAGTGTTTTGAATGCGACAACCCAACTGCATTTTACCGCAAACTTGCGACTAGTTAACTAGAAAATAGGCCATGCAGTTGCTGAATCTGTCTTCATTTCAGATCGACAAAGGTCAGTTTAAAAGATTTTGAGAGGCTTAGTCACGGTCATCCCGCTTGCCATTTCCGGGTGAGTCCCGACTGCCCTGTCTCCGACTGAGCATGTCAGGTCGGCCAAAATGAAGGCCGACATCTCCTCCAACAGAGGACGGCACGGAACACACCGAACAGACTCGAGTCCCTGACCTCGCCAGACTGTCCAACGGCCGATTATCGGCCCGGTGTGTAGCTGCCTTTTGCCTCCAACGTCGCCTTCCAGACAGCTAACCCCCACCTAAACATAACCATTGCCGCGCTGCCTGGAAGGTGACGTTGGGGGCTAAAAACACCAAACACCGCACAGTGGGAGGAGCTCTGTGTGTGTGTGTGTGTGTGTGTGTGTGTGTGTGAGACACAAGTGACAGAGAGACGGAGGAGAGTAGGGAAAGGAAATGCAGCTGAATGTGTTTTAAATAGCGTTAAAAAGTATAATAACGAAACGCAATGTGTGGCGGCCGGTGTTGATAGTGCGGCGCACCGCCACACATTAGTCTATGTGTGGGAAACACTGCTGGAGCGTATTCCTCCGTTATTACAGTGAACTTGGACACTACAATTTTTTAAGCATTTTGAGTCCCACATGCATGGATCTGTTGCCATTAATACTCGCTAGAGCACCAAATTGCTGAACAACAAAGCCAACAAAGGCACTATTTAATTCTGTTTGAGTTAAAACTACAGTGCTCAGGTGTTTAAGGAAATGATCTAGGCTAGCCTTTTTTTAAATAAAAGTATGTGTGACCCATTTGTAAAGATTTACAAGACATACAATATTCTCGTTTTATAGAGAAATTGCCCACATACTGACGAAACAAGTAAAAAGAGGCTGCCTTATTCATGAAATATATCTTAACATTGAATACTATTTTATGTCCTTTACTCCACATGAAAGGCACTGTGTGTCAGCAAGACATGAGTCTTTTTAATGGTGCCCTGCTCAATCAAAAGACAATCCTCATGTCACATATTAGCTGTGTTGCTCTTGGCTCCCTGTGGCCATTATGTGAATGGGACCTGTGCCCGTTTCTGCCACACTTTGATCATTCCCGTTATTAACCATTCACCAGATACATTAGTCAGATGTGCTTCACAGTTATGCTTTCACACAATTTAATACCTGCTGCGGATCAAAGAGTTAAGTATCTACAGGGGTTGGACACAATATACCAGCAACACCTTTGCAATCTAATGCAATCTAGTGCTGAAGCCCTGCAACAAATCAAATCTTTTTAACCCTTGTGTTGACTTCAGGTCAAATTGACCAATTTTTTTCAATTTTTGTTTTATATCAGAAAATATGGGACATAGAAATAAGCGCTGAAAATGTGTAGAAGAAAAATTTAACAATTTGAAAACGTTGGAAAAAGCAAAAACAAACATCGTCAAAAACATCGGGAAAAAAAGTGTCGGGAAGACAACACAAGGGGATAATGCTCCACTTTTTGTTCAGACACTGTGTCAGATGTGTGTAATCAATTTTTGGGGCCATATAGTTTAATGCAAGCCTTCTGCAAATCACCATCTCCTATTTTCCTTCGCATAATGTACACAAACCAACATAAAACATCTAGAAATACATGAAAGGTAAATTGCTTGAGGAAGTTTGCTATTCTTTCTCTCAAGTCACTGTACTCTGATGCTTTCTCTTCCCCATTTTGCTCGAGGTCTCACTGACACAAAGAGAGAAAGGAGGATGTCAAAAGGCAACTCACTCACTTACTCTGAATGCTTCTGTCAGTAGAAATATACCTTCACTACCTTGTCGAGCTCTTTGGGAATTCTTGGCCCAGCTGAAGATAAAAACAGACATTTTCCATCACAGAATAGCTGGTCCCTTTGTTCTGACGAATGCGACACTGTCGTCTCTGTATAGCTGTTTACTATTTGTTCTTTGTTATAGTCTCAAATGTGAAGGACAGTAAATCATTGCGTAATAAATTGATAATTCGGAAATGTCAAGTTCCACAGAATTTACGATAATTTATTCACACTTTTTACTGGTGTAGGGACATTTTCCCTTTTAACATAAGAGAGTAGTCATGAAGAATAGTGCAGCTTTGGTTATAATGCAGTTCATAAGTATACATTTTACTGTTTAATATACCGGCCTCATATAAACTTAATAAAAATATAAAAATGTTAACTAATCTCCATTTCACTGCAGGATTAGGCACCGAGAGCCTAGGTGTGTAGTTAATCATTAAAGCTGATATGCACAGGAGGAGTTTTTTCAATTAATACGGATGGTGAATTATAGATTATAGAAACTGGTATATTTTGTGGCTGTAGAGTGTTTCCAATCTCTGCTACTGAGAAATGTTGAACAGACGATGACGATGTTGACAATGACAAGACTGTTAAAACAGCACATTGGCAGCTGTGCTTTTTCTCAATAAGTTTATACAGTCACACATTGAAATCAACAGCATTAGCCCATCAGTTTCACACCTAACTAGCTATCACATTTTCCTAGTTTTGCAGTGCTTGATTCAAATAAACAGAAGATTTTCACAAAACCTTCTTCAACAACTCCACCATCTTTGATGTGGTTCAAACACAACTTAAAGTGGTCATATACTCATATTCAGGTTCATAATTGTATTTAGAGGTTGTACCAGAATAGGTTTTTGTGGTTTAATTTTCAAAAAACATAATATATTTGTAGTACTGCACATTGCTGCAGCTCCTCTTTTCACCCTGTGTGTTGAGCTCTCCGTTTTAGCTACAGAGTGAAACATCTCACTTCTGTTCCATCTTTGTTGGGAGTCGCACATGCGCAGTACCTAGGTAAGGACTACTACCCAGTCAGAAGCAGAGCATGAGGGAATGCCACGCTAGCAGCTAGGCGAGCATTATAACGCGTGTTACAAAGTGACACGTTCGTCATGAAGTAAAGGCTGGACTACAATAGAGCTGTTTGGAGCAGTTGGTGAACAGCGTTTTCTCTGGAAGATGGTAAGTCCCTTTGTGGTGGACTTTGGGAAAACTGGAATTGTATTACACCTATAATTTCATTTGGGTGCTATTACAGTATGATCCGCATCACCAATAAAGAAAAATGCCGTTTGCAAAAAACGTAATGCGACACAAAGAATCTGCTGGGATGTTAAAGCATGTCCACGATGGTGGATGTTAGTGATACGAGGACGGATAACGTCTCTACATATGTGATGGACTGTGAAAAAAATGTGGAAATGAAAATACATTTAGTCGGGACTCAATATCATCTCCCGACGTAAACTCTCTGTGAAGTAATACAGCTTTTTCATCAACGGGATCGTCGACAAAAGGACATGACATGTTTGAGAAATAAACGTTTTATAATCTGCCTAACATAAACCAATACGTTTTTGTATTCATGCAGATAACAAACTGCATTAAAATGCGCCTGATACAGACTGAATGAATGAATGAATGAGGAAATGAGAGAGAAGAAACCTCGAGTTTCTTGAAGAAAACCTGCTCCCGACCAGGTTAGGTTCACAGACTCAGTTACCATAGTAACTGACTCTGAGGTTAAGTTACCTCTCTTTCTGAAACAGAAAACCCAGAGTTTCCCTCATCTCAGGGTTAACAAACTCAGAGTTTTCACTAAACCTGCTTTCTGAAACGGACCCCTGGAGGCTATGATTCAACTCAAAAACTTAAACTTCTTAAATGTAGACGCATTGGATACATATCATACATTAGTGCACGGCAGACAAGTGAAGGGAAGCTTACTTAATTAAAAGGGTACATTATTAAATTGATACAGAGTAGTACAGAGATTTGTTGTCTAGAAACTGACCTCAATCACTCCCTGCAAACACCAAGCTCAGCACAGAGAAGATTGGGGAGTGACAATGATAAACTCCTCCACGGAGAAATCAGAGCCTATAGGTGAATGGCTACTATGGCCCACTACTCTCCTCAGAGCAGCAGGGTAATTCCACCTCATATGTGACAGCAGGCCTAGACACATAAGTTATACAATATCTAATGCATATCAAAAGCCTATCAATCTGTTACCCATGACCTGTTATGAAGCAAGCTGTCACATAGGCCTACGTAATGCCCTTGACTTCAAATCCTAATGTAATGCTTAGCTAAATATGAGGAATGTAGAGAAAATGTGAATGGGGCTACCTATTATACGTGCAACAATAGCCATGTTGAGTTTCCCTTATATCCATTATTACAGTAATGTAATGTGAATTTGCTGTGTGCACTCATGTTTATATTTCTCAAGACATAATACAATACATTATACTTTGTAAAGCTATTATAAAATACTATAATATAGCTTACGTGCAGTTTAGTGTCACAAATTATTTTCCAAAAACTGATGCGGGTCTTATTTGAGACAGGTTAGGGGTAGGGTTAGGGTAGCACAGGTGGTTTAGCAGGTTCATAATTAATTAAAGGACATTCTATGAGGAATTTGGGACACTAAACTGCACTTATACCCTATAATATACCCAACTTGAGACCAAATTTGCAGTGAGACAATTGGCAGCTCCACAAAAACAACACCAACAACCTAAGGGAATATGCTGAAAAACCAATTCACTCTAATATTGAAACACGTTGTATTTCACCACTATGCAAACTAACGGCATTAAAGCACCATAAGCAAAGCAAAACAAAAATAAATACTAGTCCAGTCAATACAAGAAACCAATTCACAACTAGCACCAATGCAAACATTGCACATAATAGCATGAGAGCACAAATTAGCAGTCAGCATAAGTCAATATGTTGCCAACAAACTTCAAATCTGTGAAATAGCAGTAGCAGCAACAGCATTGAAATACAGCTAATAACCTACGTGGGTCAGGTTGGTAACGTTAGCACAAGCAGCAGACTTACCTTAGACTGGTGAAACGAAGCAGCGACCAAGACATCCTAACATATTGTGACAAAATCCTTTCTGAAAGAGTTGTCCTTTGGTAATGGTTGTGGTCCCAAGCTGCCAACAGGTAACTTTATACTTCAGCCTTAAAGTGCAACTGTTGCTAACAAACAAAGTAAAAAAATTACTAGCTAGCGAATGAAGGTGGTTAAACGAAATAATATTATTCCGCTACAGCCGATAAAAAGCTAACGTTACCTTAGTTGACTTTTTGACAGGTGAGCTAATTTCTAACATGCTAAACAACGGCAGCTGTGTTGAAGTCGTTTCCACAACTGTAGTTCACAAAGCAGCAGGTGGCAGCAGAGAGCGAAAAGAGAGCACAGATAGCGTAAATAAACCGCCCTCCAACCGAGGGTGCGTTCGATTTATGTTACAGGGTGTCAAATATGTGGTCTTTGGTATTTTTTGCCCCCAACGTCTCCTCCCAGGCAGCGCGGCAATGGTTATGTTTATGGTTAAGGTTAGGGTTAGCGGCCTGGAAGGCATCGTTGGAGGCAAAAAACACCATCGAGCCAAATATGTATGGAATGCAATTGATTACACTTTCAATTTTTAATTAAAAAAAATCAAAATGAATTGAAGATTGCATTGCCACTTTGCCTATTGAATTGCCAATTGTATAATGCATTTTCAAATTGCTAAATACATTGTCATTTGGATAAACAGGCCAAAAAGTGTAGCAGCTAACTGGAGCTGACTACCCGAACAAGGTCAAAGGTAGGCTTTGCCCTCCATGGATTTTCCAGACCTTAACTCCTTGTTCTTTCATTGCAATTTTACTTTTATATTATGGCTCCACTTTAAAGCCTGAATTACTTCTAAAACCAACACCCTGTTCCCTGAGAAAATGACAAATTTGGATTGCTCATGCTGAATTTCTTATGAACAATAGCCCACAGCAGACATTTTGACTTGTCATAGTAGTTAAAGCATGGGTGTTGTTACGAATAACATTAGCAATGTCTCTGCTCTATTTTCAGTATGCCAACATGCACAATACAAAGACCCTGAAAAGGCAGCTACATGGAATTATGCCATCATTAATTTAATTAATTACACCTGTGCTTTTCTGTAACATGTCAAGATGACTTCTGTAAAAGGGCCCTTCTGAGTTCTTTTGAAAAAGGTGTAGAGTGCATGCTTGTTTGGCTGCATTCAAGAATGACTAGTAGGACAGGTTTATTTTTCATCCTTCACTTCAAGGAGTAGAGGTGTGGCCATCTTAATCCAGAGAAATATACCATTCAAACTTCTAGACTGTACAAAAGACTCAGCAGGTTGCAATGTGATAGTGAGAGGCGTACTTCACGGGGAAGAAATTGCTATAATGAATATTTATAACCCACCTGGATACCCAGGTAATCTCCTGACTACGTCTTCCTCTAAAGTGATAGATCTTAACATTAGAAACAGGTTTATTGGGGGAGATTTTAATTGTCATTTAAATCCCATTATGGATAAATCTCCACCTGGAAAAATCATTTCTTTCACCTCAAGCTAAAATCGTCTCAGCACTTTGTGAAGACCTAGACTATATAGATGTGTGGAGAGCCCAACACTTGGTTGAGAAAGAGTATACTTTTTTTTTCAAATGTCCACAGATGTTATACTAGGATTGATTACTTCCTTCTCCCAAGAATTATGCTGCAGTCAGTTATCTCTAGCTCTATAGGAAATATAGTTGTTTATGATCACGCTGCTGTGTCTATACAATATAATTTAAGGAACCCAGTCAACCAAACTAGACACTGGAAGTTCAATCCTTCTATCCTGACAGACCATAAATTCATATCCTACTTTAGAGAGGAATTTCAGTCTTTTCTATCTGTTAATTCAGCTTCCACCAATGACCCGTCGTTACTGTGGGAAACATCCAAAGCTTTTTCAAGAGGTCTTATTATATCATATATATCCACTAAGAGGCGAAGACAAAACGGACAAAGAAAAATTTTAGAGTCCAAACTGAAACATGCTGAGAAAGAATATATCAAAAACCCATCTGCACAGAAGCTTAAAGAGATTTCTGCATTAAGATGCACCTTGAACTTACTATTAAATAAGATGAATGTACATACAGAAAATGTATGAGCATGGAGATAAAGTAGGGAGATATTTATCATATCTGGCGAAGAAAAAAGCAGATTCCCACATTATTTCCTCAGTTACAGACAGCTTGGGTAAACAGGCTTTCAACACCATAACCGTCAACAATACATTTAAAACTTTCTATGAAAATTTTTATAAATCTGAACTGCAAATTGATACAACTGAAAAAATTGATGCTTTTTTCTCTTCTCTCAACTTTCCCAGTTTATCTGCTAACCAAAAAACATCTCTCCAAGCTTCTATATCTAAGAAGGAAGTTCTTGATGCTATTAATAATAAATAATAAAGGGTTATAATCTGACAAAGCTCCGGGTCCGGATGGATTCAGTAGTGAATTCTTCAAAGAGTTTCATGACTTATTGATTGACCCTCTTCTAAATATGTTTAATGACTCTTTTAAGAAAGGTATTTTACCGCATTCTCTGAGAGAAGCGCATATCTCTCTAATTTAAAAAAAGGGCAAAATCCCAGAGGACTGTGCATCATACAGGCCCATCTCCCTGTTGAATGTTGATTTGAAGCTCCTCTCTAAAATATTAGCAACAAGACTAAAAAGCTTACTCCCTATTATTATAAACAACGACCAAACTGGTTTCATCAAAGGTCGCAATTCATACAATAACATACGCAGATTACTAAATACAATTCAAGCTTTTCAACAGCGGTCTTTGAATGGTCTGGTGCTTTCTCTGGGTGAAAGCATTCGACCGCGTGGAAATGCCATACTTGTTTGACATACTACATAAATTTGGCTTGGGTGAAAAATGTATAAACTGGATAAAGTTACTTTATACGAATCCCCTCTCAGCAGTGCTTACAAACAGGTTGTGTTCTTCTAACTTCCAAATTTTAAGAGGTACAAGGCAAGGATGCCCTCTGTCACCCTTGCTCTTTACCCTGGCGATTGAGCCTCTCGCTGAGCCAATCAGGAGCAATGAAAATATACATGGTCTCACCATTGGCACAAGGCAGCACAAGATTACTCTGTATGCTGATGATGTCTTGATTGTTTTGACTAAGCCTGAGGTATCTATCCCAGCCTTTATTGAGACCATCAATATGTTTAGTACTTTTTCTGGCTACAAGATAAATTACAGTAAATCGGAAGTAATGCCACTAGGCAGTCTGAAACAAATACCCAAAACTCCATCTTTCTTTCCTTTTAAGTGGTCATCAGAAGGCTTTGTATATTTGGGAATACGTATAACACCCTCCTTTGACCAATTGTATAAAGCAAATTTCCCACCCATATTTGAGCGTATAAGGTTGGACCTTGATAGATGGAACACTCTCCCAATTTCCTGGCTAGGCCGTGTTGCACTGCTGAAAATCAACATCCTCCCCAGACTACTTTACTCAATACAAATGATCCCAGTTATGTTCCTCCATAAGACCATCAAGCAGCTAAATAGCTGGTTTAGTTCCTTTATATGATCTAAGAAGAAACCACGCCTCAAAATAGCTACGTTATGTCTGTCTTCCACAGAAGGGGGTGTTGATCTTCCAGACATTAGGAAATTCCAGCTGAGTGTTCATCTACATACTATAGCTGACTGGCTGGGCAGTGAGGCCACATCTCTCTGGTTGGATGTAGAGAGTTCAATGTCCAGATACCCTTTAAGTAATCTTTTGTTTATTATGAAAAATACATCTTTGAAGTCTGCTTGGACCAACCCAATTACGATTTCTACAGTTAAGGCATGGCATGCCATTAGAAAATTAGGGCAGATCTCGACTCACCTCTGTCTTTACTCCAATATGCGATAACCCTGATTTCCCTCCTGGACTGATGGACAATAACTTCTGGATTTAGGTAAATAAAGGAATATCTACTTTACACAAACTGCTGGAAGGTTCTACCATGATGTCCTTTAATCAGCTGAAAAGGGGATATGACATTCAGCAACAGGACTTCTTTCGATATTTGCAAATAAGAAATTTCATTACAAAGGATACTACAATCCCTCAGTGTCAAAATGTTACACATGTAGAGAGACAGCTCTTTCTACAGAAATCCGGTAAATCTATCAGTTTATTCTATAATATCCTTAAGGGATATAACACCAAAAACACCTATTTTCTGAAGAGCTTATGGGAAAAATAACTTAATGTTAATATAACAGATGATGGTTGGAGTGATGCTTGGAGGAGTGCAAAAACGCTGAGTGTTTGTAACCAAGTGAGAGCCACGCAACTGAAGCTCCTACACAGGGCCCATATATCTCCCTCTCAACGCCATAAATTCAACTCTAATTCATCTCCACTGTGCCCCAAATGTAAAATAGAAACTGGTAGTCTTACATATTGTTTGTGGTATTGTCAAAAAGTGCAGCGGTTCTGGCAGGTCATTGGGAAGGAAATCAATAAGATTCTATCTACTAATTGAAATAATAATCCCTTATGTTTGTTACTTGGCATATCTGATTTTTCCATTACTGATAAATTTAGAAGAAAACTTCATCAAACACTTGCTTTCTGTGCCAGGAAGAGTATTCTCTTAAATTGGATAACGGATAAAGTTCCATCCAAGGTTCAATGGCAAAGGGTGACTCTTGAATATGTTGCTCTGGACTATCTGACGTGTAAGCTACACAGCAAAGATGATGTGTTACGTAAAACATGGGAACCCTTTTTGTCATATGTTTAAATATTTCTACTATTCTTGCAAGAGGGTTTGCATCATAGCTGAGCACGCTCTGCCTCATAAATGACATCCCAGCATTTAATTAACATGTTTTTGTCTCTGTGTACCTTTCTTTGACTATATGAACGTATTGTGCAAGGCAATGTACACTTGGTTTATTTTACTTGATTATTTTATTTGTATAGGATGACTCCTGAATCTCTTGCCTGTATAAATTTAAATTTAAATGTATGTGTGAACCAAATGTATGTTTATGTTGTATGTAGGTTATGTTTGTTTCTGTCATATATATACTTGTTTTACCTTTGAAAATGTAATAAACATATATATATATATATATATATATATATATATATATATATATATATAAGAATGACTAGTAAAGGAGCCCAGTGTTTGTTTTCTGTAATTAAACAATATGATATTCTTTAACTGCGGATTTAAACTTTCTTCTCTTCTTCTTTATTTTATGTTATTTTCCGTTATTATGTGTTGTTTATTGGTTTATTTGTATTACATGTTCTTGTGTGGTGCTGGTTCAATAACGCAATCAAAAAGGTGGAACATTTTTTGCAGCAGATAAATAAATAGGTGGATCCATCCTGTTATGACTCCCTTCCAGTGACCCGTTATTGATTACACCTGTGCTTTTCCTGCTATTAAATGTCAAAATGTCAGCCATGAAAAAGGCCTATTATGGATACCAATACATTCCACAGCATAATGGCAATTGAAATAAAGGACAAACAAAGTTGCAAATTAAAGCTAGTTGAGGTGGTCTAAAACAACATATGCCACAAAAAGTAAGGTAATTCAGACAAACAGAATTTTTTTTTGCTTTTTCTCATTGCTCCACTGGACAGGAACGCCCCCCACCCCCCGAAAAACAATAATTTGTAGCTGTAAGAGGGATAACATGTTTTAAGCAATGTACTTTATAGATAAGCAATAGCCTGAATTTCCCCTTGTAAACAATGAAGATTGGATTGATTGTAAACCATGGAGAAACTGAGAAACTCATATAAATGTGTGATTGTTGGCAGGGAATTTGACTTGAAACATTTCTGTATTGTGTATGTTCAGAATGAGTCAGTTTGGGTTATTTAAGATGTGATAGTCCCTGACAACATCATGCAAAAGAGAAGAAAGCATGCCTATAGCCAATGGTCCTGTGTGTGTGTGTGTGTGTGTGTGTGTGTGTGTGTGTGTGTGTGTGTGTGTGTGTGTGTGTGTGGTGTGTGTGTGTGTGTGTGTTGTTGGGCAGATACAGTATCAATAGAGACAGCTAAGAGTGTACACGTGTATGTGTAGGATGGGATGTGATGTAAACCCCTGCTGCTGGGTAACCCCAGTGTGAGATCTGACAGCTCCCACTGCTGTCTCTATAAAAGGATAAAAGGGCGTCTATGTTGTGTGACTCAGATAGTGAAAAGGAGGCAACCATGGCTTGTTCACACACAAAAAATACATTCACTCAATGAATGTCTCTTTGAAAGCTTATCTGTGTGAGTATGGAAAAACTAGACGTCCCACATCCTTTTAAAACCCACAACAAGCAACAACGAGGCCTGGTGGTATCTGCTGGGCTGCCCATTATAAAGCAGAAGAAAATAAGATAATACGATTTAAACTCATTAAAAGTCTTAAATGTAATTAAGCCCTCCGCGCCATCTTCAGCCAAGAAATGGCACCATGGGAACCTTCTAACTTCTTTCTCAAAGCATGAAAACGAGGGCACTGGACGTCTCCTCAGTGAACTTTCAGCTAACATTTTTAACAACTATCTTAAAGGGTCTTAAAGGGGCTTTACTTGACATTCATAACATTAATATAGCAGCAAACAAATATTTGCTGTAAAGATATGATGGAGTAATGGCATTGCGAGCTTCTCCGTTTTTTGTTTTGATAGCCAGTCTGGCCGCTCATGCATGTTTAGTGCATGTCAGGTATTGGGGAAAGGTCTTGGAGAGCTGTGTGGAGGCAATCTCAGCTTGCTGTTTTTTTTTTTTTTTGTATTTCGAGAACAGCCCATTTAAAGTGTTGATAAGTAAAATGAATGCATAGTGAGACTTCAAAAAAACAGGTACGTTTCCCACTTTAAAGTAAACAAAATCCTACTTATTAATAAATGCACCCTTGAAAATCTATTAGAGATGCACTTTGCAGTTCTTCTTTGTTGTTTGGTTTAAAGCAATCCAAGCCTAAAACACTGCCTACAAACGTACAATTGAAATGACATTTGTGAGGTGGTTCCTACTCTTAGAAAACGTTGATGTATTTCTGTAGCATTTCCAAGCCATTTGCCCACTCTGGCTATAAAAAATGACTTCCATCGAATAGCAGACCATACACATGTACATGAAGTCCACTTATCAAGAGTTCTTATATGGAAAACCTTTCTGAGTTCAATTACCCATCTACATAAGATTAAGTGTGGTGGGTGGTAGTAGCTCAGTCCATAGGGAGTTGGGTTGGGAACCGGAGGTCCAAGCCCTGTACGGACCAAAAATAGGGAGCGTGGATTGGTAGCTGGAGAGGTGCCAGTTCAACTCCTGGGCACCCAACTACCCACTACCAAGGTGCCCTTAAGCAAGGCACTGAACCCCCAACATAAATCTCTCCATTAGTGTGCATAGCATGTATAGGTCGTCCTGAGCATGTGTGACTCAGGCCTGTGTTTAATGTGTGTGCAACTGTACTAACAGAGTGACAATTGTGAATTTCCCCTTAAGGCATGTTTTCTTCCTCTTCTAATCAGTGAAATGTATTTCTCTGGATCTGTATGTTGCAACCGTCCAATCAATACAAACGTTGATTCTATGTTTACACTTTCTCATAAAGGTTTGAGCAGGTTCAGAGACAGATTTACAGTCTTATCTTACATCTGACTTCAAGTGTGGAAATGAGCTATATCCCCATCTGAAAAATACACAAGGTTTTCTTAAGGCCCGGACACACAGAGCTGATAATCGGATAATAGTCTGGCGAGGTCAGTGACTCGAGTCTGTCCGGTGTGTTCCGTGCCGTCGTCCGTCCGAGGCAAGGGGGTAAGCTTCGCTTCAGAGCTTGAACCTCCTATGGCACCATTTTGATGCTACCAAACGATAACCCGACGTTAGCATTCCATTGACTGCCATTCATTTTGACAGCGAATAACTTTACATCTGAAGTGTTTAAAGACTTTTTTTGTCCATTGTTTATTTCTAAAGAAACACGACAATGTATAAAAGGCTCCATTACCTTGTACCTCACGTTATGGCTCCGTAGCAGACGTTTTTATAAAAATAGGCTAACGATGTTGTCATAACCATGCAACTTACTGTCGCATAGTAGAGGAATTACCGTATGGTACAGGAGAAGCTCGCAGGCAGTTTGGACTTACATTAGCTGTTTAAGTTTAATTACTAATGTTAACTAGCATTTTAGTTAGCAATAATTAGCCTATGTCCATGTTATCTCCTTACATATACCTACGCTCTCCGTCTCTGTAAGATTGGGAATGATTGAGATTTCTCTTGGCACAGCTACCAGAAGACTTCCAACTTTCAGACAGGTTGCTCACATCACATCTACGTCGTCTCTCTCAGTTGGAGGCTGCGCAGTAACACTCAGCCATCACCGGAGAAGTGCTTCTAAAGGCCTTCACTGGTCTCCGTCCAGAGCAACGGGATCTGTTGGTCCAATCTTATATACTGTCTATGGTCCGAAGGGCCGTTGTCCTTCATTTTGGCTGATTTGACATGTATAATCAGCGAGGCGGGCACTGCCGGCAGTCGGACTCAAATTACTCATCTGATTGGTAGAGTGCTAACCCGGAAACGGGGAGCAGAATGAACGTGACTAGAGTCTCTGGCTGAAAATGGTTACTCTTGTGGGACTGCTGTAATTGCAGCTTACTACCTGACTGGCACACATCTAGACAGTAAATATTAACAGTGTTTTGCAATTATGTTCACTGCATTACAAAACTCGAGTGAGGGAGAGCTTATGTTTTGGATGAACTCCTGCTGAAAATGATTTCACTTTCTGCTGTGGAGCAAGCATTGCAGAATTTGTGGGGAATAATGTAGGAGCTAAGGATTTATGATCATGAAAAACAAATTTGCTAGGCTACTGTGGTTATTCTACTTCATTTGATCAAGACATATACAAGCTTAGACCTTGTTCTTCCCTATAACCCTCACTCCAAAGAGCTTAAAATTAAAATGATGTATTTACACATTCCAGTGCCAGCAGAGGCGAGTTTGCACATCCAAGTTTTTGGATACACACCAAGAGTGCGGACAATTGCTCATTCTTAATGTGGCATGGCATGTCATTTCTGCTTAAGTTAAAAGCTGTTTACTTTGAAGTGAGGCCCGACTTGCACACAGAGCAACATTTTAGTGATGCATGACTGTTCTCCTTTGCAGCCTGTGGATGATTCATGACTATCAGGATATACGGCTGAGGGCTATGTTTGTTTCTCAAAACACATCAAATGAAAAATCAGACAGACGTCTTCATCACTGTGTTACACTAAATGCTCTTCTCTTGCGCACAAAAAGACACATTTTGCTTCTCACATTTTTGCTTTAAGATTTATCAGTTTCAATGGTGGACTATATCGGTAGAGTCAACTAAACACTATATTCACTCCTGCTGATTTAAATAAGACCAGTACGGGGCACCTGGGTAGCTCACCTGGTAGAGTGTGCGCCCAATGTACAGAGGCTCAGTCCTTGCCTGTCTCATTCCCCCTCTCTCGCCCCCCCTTTCATGTCTAAGCTGTCTTATCAAATAAAGGCCTAAAATGCCTAAGAAATAAGACTAGTACAGTGCCTGTTCAAAATGTGCCTGTTTGGAACAGGTCAATGTGGTATTGCTGCTTGTAGATTTCTCTAGAACTATTGTACCCCAAAATTACTTACAGAAGGATCCCAAAGCACTTAATATGCAATCACACTATATAGCCTACTACTGACTTACTGTGTACTTTCACTTCAGAGGAAAACATTGTGTTACTACATTTACCTGACAGACATTGCAGATTCAGATTTTACTCACTAAATATCACAATTAAAATGTGGAGTAAACACAGATATTTGCCTCATGGACTGATGGCAGTGTGCCACGCACCACCCATCCAACCCATTATGAGAGCCAATCAGCAATAATCTGAGTTAATCAACAACCAGAACCGGACTCAGACTATAGCCTCCAAAATGACCATACAATTTAAACAAAACCTCTCTAAAATAGTTTTAACATAAGCTATACAGCCTTCATGAAATTAGGATTTACTTTAAGGCTGTTGTAGTTTTAGACCATTAGTCTTGGCTAGGTGTATCAAATAAAATTGTGAGGAAATTTCTTTCAAAGTTCTTGTGTTTACTTTCAACATGCATGTAGCCAGCAAACAAGCTACTGCTCCCATCACAGCCAGTTTTGACTAAATGACAAATGAGCGGAAAACACACAGGTCAGAATTAAAGCAACTTTTACTTCAGAAAAAAAGGTGACAGTTGTGATGTGAACAAAACAGAAGATGAGTTCAACCCTGATGGAAATGAGGGTAATCAAAAACCTAATGACACAAAAAAAAAAAAAAAAAAAACATTTCACAATTAATCTTGTCATGGATGGTCATCAACAATCATCTGCTTCAACTCTCGATTCCACTCTGTCACACTCCTAAACTGGAGCCAAAATATAAAAGAATTCAGTGAGAAATATATTCTTTTAAATACTCCCCAAAGTCACTGCACAACAGTAATATTTTCTGCAAAGAGTATGCATTGCCTCAAATTCACCTAAGGCAATGATTAGACTAAAAAGAACATTTAAAAGTTAACCTATAAAAGCCTAAGGATGCTGTAAACAAACACTAATTCCCAAGTGCCCTGCCTACTAAAGGGTGAATGTATATATATATATAGTTACAAGTAACAAGTCAACCCAGAAAAACAAAAACATTTGAACCCAGGGATAAAATGTTCGGTAGTAGGCCTGGCCATAATCAAACAGCAGCATGTTGTCAGTGAAGTGAGCACAAGCCACAGCAGTCACTGCCAGCGTCCCCTGATTGACCTCTGCTTCTTAACACCTAAACTCAGTCCTTGTACTCCGTGTACTTTTTGGCCGATCCGTGCACCTTGCTGGCGGGGTATTTCAGTCGGTTCAGGGCCATTTTACGAAGCACCGCTTGGGGAAGGTCGACGTGACACTTCTCGGCGAGCTCCACCAGGTAGATCATCACGTCGCTGAGTTCCTGTGCCAGCTGCTCTCGCTCGCACTCGGTCCAGTTCGGTAGGCCCTCTGCCACCTCCCCCCGCCACTGGAAGAGCTCTGACACCTCGCCCACTTCACCGACCATAGCCAAGAGCAGGTTGCGGGGCTGGTGAAACTGATTCCAGTCCCGCTCGTCCGTGAACTCCGCCTGCATCCGCCTAATGTCCTCAATGGTGGGCTCGGGGCTGAAGGTGAACCTCTCCGCCCCGGTTCCTCCGTTCTGCAGCCTTGAGTGAGACGATGCCTCCGTTGCTGCTCCGTTCACCACAGCGGAGTGTGACTTGTTAGCAAAAACTTCGTTGCTGCAGTGTGAAGATACCGATGGCACGTCACCATTTATTCCACAGTCCTGTCCGTTTTGAGCCATCATGTTGTATGGTTTTTATCAGCGGACAGCGGTGCCTCTTGAATACAAGTTCTCAAGAGCAGTAAACAACCAACTCAGCAACTAGCTACACATGTGAAGAGGTCCCGCCAATTGTCAAAACGGAAATGATGCAACTCGTGTCGGAAACCACAGTCCTACCGAGACTGGGCTTTGTAGTTTTAGCATGTAAGCTAGTAGTGTTCACGCACATATAGCATGTCACTTTAAAAGACTACAGCTCCCGTGTTCACCGGAACATTACAACATGGCTGCCTCCTCTGTTGCAGCAAGTGAGCTGCTACATATTATGAATAAACGGCTATCAATATTGTATCCAAAGGCTTCGTTTGTTATCAGACGGATAAACACATCAAGCTCACGATGCGGCAGTCAACCGCAACTGAGAGCAAAAAGGTAAGTGAGGCTGCTAAGATGGACTACTGTGTTATAGTGCCAATGTCCTGCCCCTTACTCACTTGTATGTAGCTAAGCAGTAGTAACTAATGTGTCCTACAGTGGCTAGGTGGAGGGGAAGAGGTTTCCTCCGCCGAGTCGAATATTTTTGTAAAACGTTACCTATATCAAGATTCCTCGGATTTAAACTTTGACAACTCGCTAACTTACTGAAGAAAGCTGTGTTGAAATTGTGATAACTGGGGTGAGGCAACAGAGGTACTGTTGCTATGGTTACATAAAGTTGTTGCGCACTGAGTGAACGTAGGTTGTAGTCTGTCCATCAAATTGTGTTCCCCTTATCCTTAAAGCACACGTGTCAAACTCAAGGCCCGCGGGCCAAATCCGGCCCGCATATCAATTTTGGTTTACATTACACTTTGGCCCACCTAGTTTTTGTCGCTTTTTCTTCGTTTTTGTTGCTTTTTTCAAAGTTTTTGGGTGCTTTCTTCTATGATGGCTAGGAACATTTTTGCTGACTTTTTTAGGACTTTATGTCGACCAAACTGTGAGTGAGAAGACTATACGAGAAATGCAATAATACAGTCAAAGATATTTAACTTTTTGGATTAAATAAAAGCATGTCAATAAACCCGTACATGTCTGGTCCTTGATGTGATTCTCATTTTCCAGTGTGGCCCTTAGTGAAACTGAGTTTGACACCCCTGCGGCTTAAAGGGATATACTCCAGTGATTTAGTGTTGTACTTTCAAACATTTGAGGCACCTGCAAGAGACAGATTTTCTTAATGAAAAGGTAAGAAATTGGACCAGCCATATTAAAACAAGTATTAGTCCCTAACAGGGATCAAGAAAAACACTGGATCCTACACCCCATAATGCAACTTAGTCGCATATTTTTATCCTCCCTGCCTGTTGCAAGCCCATGTATTTCAAACACCACACTGTTTAAAGTTATAGTATCCAAACTCAACCTCTGGGTTGGATTACCAACTGAGCAAAGCGGGACCCCAATATCCCGGGGTTTTACTACTTATACGCAATGTGATTGAATGTAATTGTTAAGGTAGGCTATAAGAGATGTTTTACTAAAGTACAATATAAACTGACATGAACTGTCCCATGGTCCAAATCTAGTTTTACAGTTTTTCTCAATTGCTAAAACACTAAATCCCACTGGCTGAACAAAGTTCTCAGTTGCCTGAACTCATTTAGCTGATTGTGCAGTCTGTTGTCAATACCTTAAACCATTTCACATGGTAAAATACAATTCGCAGATTTCACTTAGACTTTTCAGCAAAACACATTCTCATTCTCAAAACACATTCTGCACTCTAATGCACATGTCATCCATACTGGTAAACACAAGTGGCAACAACCAAATACAAATAGAGAACACATGTCATTGATTGAACACAACCACTCAAAATTGATTTCACTTGTTTCAAATGTGACACAACCAATATAAGCCAGTTCAGAGAGCAAACAGGTTGATGAAGGTGGGAAGGAGAAAGTCTGAGAGTGGATAGGAGAAATAATGTGAGAGGACAAGTGCGTATGCAAGGTGTCAGGGCTGGATACAGCACACAAGAGGCTTCTTCCACCGTTGCCTCAGGAGGGACAATATTGCTTGTGATGTCGACGAAGTGCCCTGGCCTGACCCAGCCCAAAGACAAGAAGAAGCACATTGATCACATGTTTACTCCTTTGATTTTTATCCCTTTTAGTATTGTATACTGTAGTACAGTGCATTGTAGGCTGTATACTGTACAATGAACAAATTGTATGGCCCTGAACATTGTGCTTTCCATTTGTTAACAGTACTGACTGCTCAATAGATTTTGAGTGGTTGTAGGTTTATATCAACAAAGAACAAGAATTACAGTATCACAGAGACAAAGGACAAGTTTGTGAGATGCAGAGTACAGTACTGTAAAAATAGGGGTACAAGGAGGAGGAAGAACAAAAAATAATTGCAAAGCAGAGTAATAATTTCTGATCAGTTTTGAGCTACTATGATAGAACATGTTTTCGTTCCTCTAAAGACCATGACGGGAAAATATGAAATTAGTTTTGAGATTAAAAATGTACTTCTCCCTGAGAACTATGTTTTGAACAATGTGTTTTCTATTTGTTGGTGCATTGTTTACTGACTGCTTGATAGTGTATATCATTTTGATCACTTTGTTTATGATTTGAGAGCAGTGTTTGATTTTGAACACAGGTAAAACTTTTTTGAGGCGAAAGTTTCATTTTGCGAGAGGAGTCCGAGGTTTTGTAAATAGTGCTTGAAGATGAGGTTTTGTGTTTAATGTTTTCAGAAAATGGAGCAAGGTTTCAGAAATTGTGTTTTAGCAATTGAGAAACACTGTAATACTGTGATACTTTGCTCAAATGGCACATATTCCTATATTAATTTGGGTTTAGTCAGATAATCACACAGCAAACAAGAAACCATTTTATTCCAGCATGGGAATAATACTGTACACAGAGACATGGAGGAACTGCTAATCTGCCTGGGGGGGGTACTGTTTTCTCACACAGCTCCCTCCAGAGCCAAACAAAATCACATTAATAAAAGTTTTTTTGCCCCAGTTGTGCATAGTACCTCTGTTTTTTTCCGGCATTGCATTGTGGGAAATGAATGTACATCAACAGCACAGTAAAAAAAAAAACCCGGTTTTAAGTACGCATACTGACTTTTTTCAGTATACCTATTTTAGTTACTTTTCTAGTTCTAATAACCTGCTTAGAAATGTGTGCAGTAGGACATTAAGATACAGCTTCAGTTTGAAGTGTCTGGGGGTATTGTATATAGAAACTTTTCTGGCTGTTTCTGTTCTTATTAGTCCACCCGTATAGTAGAGGGCTAAAGGCTTCTTTGATTTGGTCATGCCTGGCCCTCTCTCTCTCAGGGCTCCCCAGCAGCTGGTTGGAGTGGTGGGCTTGGAAGTCCATGCCCAGATTAACTCCAACACCAAGCTGTTCTCTGGCTCAGGGGTTCGCTTCTCAGCACCTCCAAACTCCCTGGTGTCGCCTTTTGATGCATCCTTACCAGGCACATTACCTGTAAGTGTTGTGTAACTGATTTCAAACAAAGATAACCTGTTGTTTTGCGTTTGCTTTCTTGTTAGGACATCAGGTAATGTCCCTGTGTGTCCCCAGGTCCTGAACAAACGATGTGTCGAGGCAGCAGTGATGACAGGATTGGCTCTCAATTGCACCATAAACAGGAAATCCCTGTTTGACAGGAAACACTACTTCTACGCGGACCTCCCTGTGAGTGTTTCACTCCCTGTCCTCAATTGTTGCTTTCTGTGCAACATCAAGGTTATAACAGGTGGGACCACAGATGATAGTGGGGGTAACAGCAGTGCAAAGACACTATAGTCCTGCATGTCATGCTGCAACATTGCTTTAGCTTTAATATATGCTGTCCTCATCTGCCTCCAACTTCTCTATCACAGCTTTCCCATGGAACTCTCCTCCTCTCATGAGCTGTAATTCAAATAGTGAGCAAGTCTTGCTGAAGCAGCAAAAATGCTATTTGCCACACGTACAGACAAACCACACCGAATGCTGTTGAAGAAAATGTGTTTTTTCACTTGCCAGCTCATTTCCTTTAGTGCACTTCTATTTTTACATTATCCACAGGTCATTTCCCTCTCCATGTCTCGGCCGATAATTTAGGGATAGTGAACGAGAGCTGGGCAATATGGAAAAAATCTAATATCACGGTATTGTTGACCAAATACTTCAATATCGATATTGCGGCGATATTGTAGGGCTGACAATTGGTGCTTACAAAAAAATATTTACACAATGAGATTTTTGATAAATAATCATCAATGTGGATATAATAACTAAGTGGGTAATGGCAAATAATAGAAAAGCTAGAACATTCTGGTAATTAAAAAAATTACATCACTTTACTGTAATCCAGCCATTAAAACCAGGAACAGATAACACTTGTCATATCACAATATTACGATATCCAAAATCTAAGACGATATCCAGTCTCATATCACAGTATCGATATAATATCGATATATTGCCCAGCCCTATAGTGAACGTGTTAGCATGTAGCAAACCGTTGCTTATTTATACATACAGCAGAAAAGGAGCAACATTAGTATTCATTTGCAGTCTTGTGTTTGTCTATCTAATGAATGAGTCTAATCCTTTTATGCCTTTTTATATTTTAATCTGTTTTGGTCTCCACCAACTCCTGAGGGAACTATCTGGCACTACATGCTCTACTATATTCACACGCTCGTAGCTGACTTTGTGTGTTTGATGTTTGGTGCTGTGAGTTTTCAGAGCTTAACTGAAACTAACTGCCTGCGGTGGCTGGAAATGATGATCGAGAGCAGTGAGAGGGAACCAAAACAGTTTAGATACAGACGGTAACACCAAAACAATGAGGTGAAAGACGGTAAAATGCTCTGTTGACTCCAAAGGAACATTAATGTTGCTCCGTAACTGTTGGATGTTTAAACAAGCAACTGTTTGCTAACAAGTTCCCCATATCTAACTTAAAAGGATACGTTGTATGATGTGTTTTTCGCTGCCCCCAAAGTGGCCCAAAAAATATTTATTGCAGCTTCAAATTCCTCTTATTGCAGTTTTCAAATGTACTGCTGTTAAGGAATCAAAGAGGAAGAACATACATTATATGTTTGCCAACATTGTATTTGAGGAATTACATATCAGTCCTGTACTCATGTTATGGGAATGTGGTTAGTATGTAAATGCCAACAACATGTCATATGAGCCAAATAGCAGTCTGGTAAGGTAGTGGTAGAGGTATTCCAAAAAGAAACCTCTTTAACATTGATATTTCCATTTAACAGTCTTGCCAAAGTGATGTACACTCTGCTCTCTATAATGGAGTGCTCGCATGGCAAGGTTTCACTACCCCTCAGAGCCCAAGGGTAATTTTACTGCTATTATGAGTGACATTTTAAGGCTGAGATGGAAAAGACAAAATGTCATGGGAACTCTATGGTACATTTGCCCCACAGAGAGACCTTTTCTAATAAATCTGGAAATTCTCTGAAGAAAAAGTCAGAGAACTTAGCATTTTGAGTGTTTAAAGTCAGTCTTTCCCTGGTAAGATATTATGCTAACACAGCTTTGGGCAAGGTAATGAGGAGGGCTTTGGGCAAAGTAATGGAAGAGGGTAATTATTATGGGAACGAGAGGAGAAGAACTTGAGAAACAGATTTCCTTTGGTAGAATTTCATAAAACTTGCAAAGAAGTGGCTTAATATGAGAGCACCCTCAGGAATTAGCAAGCAATACACGTATGAGTATGAGCTCCAGATGGTATTTTTATTGCATTATTTGTATTTGATATTTGATATTTCTGATTAGTTTCTGCTCTAATTCCTAAACTTACTTGACTGTATTGTGAGGATTTGACTGATGAGGCTTCATGGAACACAACAGTTTTCTGTAGATCTTGATAGATGGAGTTTTTTCCTCCATTTAATATATCACATACTTACTGGTTATCACACAGTTGCAGCAGTACATATTTTAATTACAATAGTCGGCATACATTATTGCCCTAGAAAGTCAGCAAAAGTCAGCAAAATTCCATCCAGAAGCGCAGGAATTACTGTTGGGTTCCTCTTGCTCTTTTGTGTGTTTGCTGGTGATTGCATCACCTCCTTTGGAGTAATGCCCAACAGCCGGGACGATAATACCCGATTACAATTTTTATTTTTCTGCAAGATTTCCCAAATAACTCATGCTGGCAGGTTGAGCCTGATCCTTTTATTTGGGTTTTAGATTCACTGTGTGCACTGTGCACAGTACCTGCTGTTGCCTTGTTTATAATTATTTAGTTTGCATAAGTCTCCTCGGCTGCTCAAAAAGAGTGATGTTGTGTGAAACAGCTTGGTAAACTGAAGTCAGAGTGGTTTTTAATTATGCAGATGATGGGGAATTTTTCACATCCGACCTAAAGTTTAAGTGTAATCAATGCTCGTAAAGCCAAACCAGTAGCAAGTTTGAGGGAGAAATTATCCCGCCCTTGAAAAATACATTTGTAAATTGCGTTGTACATTATTGATATGTTCCACTAGAAATCCCTGATTGCATTTTGTAAAACACCACAGTTGCTCATTAAATGATTAATGCTGCTGTCCACCTGGCATTCCTAATCTCAAATGGAATGGCAGGCAAGGAAGTTGTTAACAGCCCTTTAATAACATGCCTCAGCAGCTCCACACTAGCCTACCAGCGAAAACAAATAATTACAATTTCCTTGAGATATTTAGTTCCCAAATAAAAAGACATAGCCTGGCTATTGAAGCTTTGACATGTGTTTAATGACAGCTATGAATGTCTCCGTGGCCCCCATGGGTAGCCAAGATCAGTTCGCTGGCACGAAGAATGACACGGCCAACTGAGTCTTGTTTGTTTAGTGACTTTAAAATTAGTCAGAGAATGACTCAGCGGCTCACAACATGGAAATGAATTCCAAATGTGTGTATGTGTGTCCCATCCTGTTTGTACAGTATGTGAGCAGGCCTGCATCTGTAACTTCGGATATAAAGGGGATGAGGGGTCACAGGGAGTGTTTGGAGCATCACTGCTCATTAGGGCCGAGAGAGTAATTGGGGGGAAAACGTGGCTACCTGGGTCTGATTAGCAACAGCCTTCATAATGTAGCAACAGCAGTTGATTTATTATGCAGGAAATGCATGCAAATAGTCTTTACTTGTACAGATGCTCCAGGATGTACAGTATGGCATGCTCGCCCTTCACCCAGCAGAGACAACGGCTGAGACCCAACTCATGGGAAGATTAAGTAAGAAAGAGGGGATTTCTGATAAGCTGCAACAGTATTCACACAAAAATCCAGCAGATTTAAAGATTGAATCCTCCAAGAAGAACAGGAATTGAAAAAGAAAATCCCCATTAGTCTGTTTTTTTTCTTCTTTCGTCTGGTTTAAAAGGAGGAGGTGTGGAGGTGATTGATTGTGTCGATAAGGCACATTGTACAGCGAGCTAGTGACTAACAGCCCCCCAATCTCTTCTCCCACATCTTCACTCCCTTTAGCTTAAGTATGATTAATGTGTAGTTTCTGTGATGCGGTTGCCATAGTAACATGAAGAAAAGGGCAGCAGATTCTTTTAGGAATAGAGGAGTAAGTGAAATATTTATTCTTATGTTTTTCTGAGTGGGAATCTTGAGTGAAGTGGCAGCACTACTGCTGCATTATAATCACGGCCCGGCCAATCAGCCAGCACTGTGTTTAATTGATGCTGCCTGCCTCACCTTTACGTAGACCCATAACACTGACTGCGGCATACTTCGCTGTTATTTCACTGAAATAGTGATAAAGACTCCCTACCAGAAAATGGTATTTTACATGCATAATTTGATGTATTTCCGATTGTAAAAGGATATTTTGTTTACACACAATGAGGGATCTTTCCATTCATTCACTCAAAGTATGACTGGACAATAAACTGACCGAAATTTACTCCATATTGCAATTTTCAGCACACTGAAAATAGCTACAGCAAGCAATGACATCTAAGAAAAGTTAAACCAACCAACCAGTCAGTCAACAGTCAAGTATTTTCATCATGCTGTAAATAACAGTAACAGTTAACGTGAATGTAATTAACATACATGTAGGACATACATATCAGAAGCCTACATTAGAAAGGAAATGAATGCACTGCAGGGGAAAAGTATTGTTTTCAAAGTAAATCTGATTATATTTGTATATCTTTCAGGCTGGATACCAGATCACTCAGCAACGGCGGCCCATCGCAGTAGATGGCATGCTGACTTACAGCCTCCTCGGAGGAAAAAAGAGGAGCCAGGTGATCAGAAAAACTGTCAGCATCAAACAGATTCAGTTGGAGCAGGACAGCGGCAAGAGTCTCCATGATGACCTCCGCAGCCAGACACTCATAGACCTCAACAGAGCAGGTAAGGTTAGAGTGCGTTAGTCTGTGTCCTACGTTTTAAAGGAAGAGTCTGGGGGAGTTCTATGTTTTCCTTATTGTCAACAAATCCGATGAAAAGGACAATAAATTAATTCTACCGGTGTGCTTTGTCTGTGTAGCCAAAACCTGATATAGCTTATTTCCTCTGTGCCATAGACCTTCATTGTAGCCCAAAAACTATTAAAAACACATCAAAAGTTTTAAAGGAACACGCCGACTTATTGGGACTTTAGCTTATTCACAGTAACCCCCAGAGTTAGACAAGTCGATACATACCCTTCTCATCTCCGTGTGTGTTGTAACTCTTATCTGACGCCCCCAGCGCTAGCTAAGCCTAGCACAGATCCTGGAGGTAACTGGTTCCAACTAGCCTACTGCTTTGAATAAGTGACAAAATAACGCCAACATGTTTACATGTTGTACAGGGTGTACAAATAAGGTCATATGAGACACAGCCGTATACAAACTGGGAACTATATTCTCAGAAAGGCAAAGCAACTACTTGGGCGGAGTGATTTGCTAGCAGCACCTGAAGCCCTGTGGTGAGGAGCAGAGAGTTCGCCTGGAGTTCGCACAGAGTTGGAGTAATAGAGTCAACTATTACTAGATAGTAAAAGCATAGTGACCTTGATATTTGTACACTCTGTGACTATAGAAATCACAACATGTAAACAGGAACATGTTGGTGTTATTTTGTCACTTATTGGGAGCAGTAGGCTAGTTGGAACCGGTTACCTCCAGGATCTGTGCTAGGCTTAGCTAGCACTGGGGGCGTCAGACAGAGTTACAACACACATGGAGATGAGAAGGGTATGTATCGACTTGTCTAACTCTGGGGGTTACTGTGAATAAGCTAAAGTCCCAATAAGTCAGCATGTTCCTATAAGAGATGTACTAACGCATTGTTGGTTTTGGTCTTTTCATGAAATTTGTTGACAGTAAGATACATATTTTAGGACAACCTTCTTTAAAGCTATAGTGTGTAGTTTCTGTCGCCCCCACGAGGAATTCTAAGTAATGACAACAAAACTGTGGCGTGTCTACATGATACAAGCCTTACGTGATCGCCTCCACCCCTCCCCCACGCAGTTGCTAGTAGCCAAGGAGGACACAGAGGATTAAAAAAACATGACTCTTCAGAAGAGGTAATTATCTTCACTCAGGCTTCTGCGTGGGAAAGTCACGGGACGACACAATCTTCTGAACATAGACATACTGAGAAATACAGAGAGTGTTGTGTGGAGCTGATAGTCTTGATTAGCTTTGTAGCAACTCATATGGCAAGGCTTGAATGTAACGGACATTTATTAATATCAAAAAGTTATGCACTAAAGCATTTAAACTGGAAGAAAAAATGTGCTGACCGACATTATAGAGTTAAATTGCTCAACAATGTGAGAACTGTTGAGGTTTGTTAGAGTTTCATGAGACAGATACATTAGGGATGAAAACAGCTGTCTTCACATGTGTCAGGTGTAGGTCTAATGGAGCTGGTGATGGAGCCAGACATGAGCTGCGGAGAGGAGGCTGCTGCAGCTGTCAGAGAGCTTCAGCTCATCCTGCAAGCCCTAGGCACCTGTCAAGGCAACATGTCTGGTATGGAAGTCACTCTCTGTCTCTCTCTCTCTTTTTTTTTTTTCTGAGCTAAACCCAAACTTATTTCCCACTCGGTGTGCATGTTTTCTGTCTTTCTCCACAGAGGGCCAGCTGAGAGTAGATGCCAATGTATCCGTCCACAGACCAGGTGAGCCCCTGGGCGTCAGGACAGAGGTGAAGAACATCAACAGTGTTCGATACCTGGCCAGGGCTATAGGTAAGCACCATTAAAAAGTTACATTTCTTAAAAGAAGGATTGCAGGATGGCTTAGGAAAGTGACAGGTATTTAGGGAGGCTCTTTGAAAACTCTTCCACCTGAATGGGTCTCAACCGGCTGCATGATTGCTCTCACGTACTCTGAAAGTAAAGACCTTTTTTGTGAGTCACCCTGAAAGAATTACTTAGGGTATGTGTGCGTGTAATTTTATGTGTGCTACAAGTCAAACTGGTAGTAAAAGGTAAGAAACAGTGATGGAATGATAGTAAGTACATTTACTCAAGTACTGTACTGCTTTCTCGCCAAAGTTAGATGAGAAGATTATTTCAATTCCGCTTAGCACAAAGACTGGAAACAGTTAGTCTATCTCTGTCCAAATGTAACAAAATCCACCTACAGTACAAGCACACTGTATCTCGTTTGTTTAATCCCTACAAAATCCGAAGTGTAAAAACAACAAATTTGCCATTTTACAGGGTGTCATGCGTCACTAGACTATTTCTTTGGCCGGGACCAGTGACTTCTAGTGGCAAATGTGAGATTTAAGCTGTGCTGACTCCTCGCCCCCCTGCAGACCAAGGTTGTAGGAGATATGCTGTACTTAGTCCTTAACAGAGTATCTCCCCATTGAATGTACTACATGTGATCTGAGGGACGTACAACATGACATAGGCTATCTTAGGTAACCGTAGTTTCCTGATCAGGGCCCAGGGTTAAATACACTAGGGGTGCGTTCTGATCGCCAAGTAGTTCCCTGAGAAGTGGACTGCACAGGGTATTCAGCCATGTTAAGTAAGATTCCAAACAGGGGCGCAACTACCCAGTGTCAGAGGGATATGCAGCAACAATTATGGCGCCCCCCCATCGTGCTGCGCCCCTATGCGCCGCATATAGCGCATACCCACTTTTTGCGCTACTGATTCCAAACGGTAGGGAGCAAACATGCTCCGTTCAAATGGAACTGCGAACTGTGTAGGGAACAACTGAACAACGGTTCGTCACTTCGCCTGAAGCTCACAAGCAAGATTACCCATCAGTCATTGTGCCTCGCTAAAAACGACAGCGTACGTCTTTTTAAATGAATCAAAACTCATTTATTCACAAGTTACATACATTTCAATAGAATACGTTTTGTAATGGTATCAGTTTTTGTTTCAATATTTCAGTTCAGTAGAAAAAAATGTCCACAGTAGCAGCAACGTATCCAAGGTGTTTACGTTACCAGAGTAACGCATAGAGGAAGTGACATCTCCGTTAGTGACGTTGCAGGGTGTTCCAATTGGAGGAATTTTGTCGAGTGAAGTTTCCTTAACTGACATTCCCTGATCAGGGAGCAGGGAGAACTGTTTATGTACACTGTGGATCGGAATGCAGCCTAGCAGTACACTGTGGTTGACTTGTACTGCTTATCCCTATTCTCCTCGATCAAGCGTCAATACATGTTTCTGTGTAAGTCATCAAGGTCTCCTAAAACTTCATCAGTCTTGAGTTAACCAGCTCTCCAGATTTCCTTCACAGTATCTAATGTTACAACACTCTCGTCTCAGGGCCCATATTTCTGCATTATGTGTACTTTTGATACATGTTCATTTTACAAATACTACTTTTGTGTACCTCCACTAAAATAATATTTTCAATGTAGGACTTTTACTTGTAATGGAGTATTGCCACAGTGTGGTATTGCTCCTTTTACTAGTAGTAAAGGATCTGAATACTTGTTCGAACACACACACACACACACACACACACATATATATATATATATATATATATATACAAAGAAGCCAAAGAGGATCAGATGCATACTCGCACTCCTGCAGTTTTGTCAGGTCCTCCGTCAGGTGTAACACAAACATCATATTTGTATTTCTTTAATACTTAAAGATAGAATTTTGTTTTTTGTTGAAATGAAACAAGACAGTGGGATTCATGAAGAGACACTAAGACAGGGTGCATAGTTAATATTGGCAGTAACTTGTGAAGCATGAGTTTAGGACTGACAACCAGTCACAAACAATTAGCTGTGTGACAGCATGTGATGCTGAATTGGCTTCTTGCAGCTGCTCACTTAAAAAGCATAGATTTTATGTCAACTCTAACTTTGCTTGCTGTTGATTGAGCTCCACTTAAAAAAGCTGACAAAGAGCCACAGCCAGAAAATTCCAGCATTTTACATGCAGGTTTTGTAGCATGGTTTGACGTACAGTGTTGCTGTGCTTGAATTATTTATCAATGAAGTTGTATCACATTTACTCTGCTGCCAAACTGGTATTTAAAAGTCATGGAGACAAACATCGTTTATCACAGTTATGATGTGGCAGCAGTCAGAGACCCAGGGAGTGCCAGTGTATCACAGCAGATGTTTGGCCTTTTACCACAAAATGATATCTGTGTGTACTGGTGTTATTGAATAAACCGTCTGTATTTGTGGCCATGTTCTCCTTTACATCTCCAGACTACGAGATCCAGAGACAGATCGGAGTCCTGCAGAGAGGGGGGGCGGTGCAAAACGAGACCCGGGCGTATGATTCCAAATCAGGGTAAGAGGATGACAAAGCAGGGCTGTGATGCCAAGCTTGAGCCAGTACAACACCCTCTGACTGGGAGCTCTGCCTGGTTCATTAGTCCGGCGCTTTGCTGAGGAGGAACCATCATGGTAATCATGATGAATAGAGCCTTTTGGATGCCGCCGTCATGCTGTGTTATCTGTGAGCTATGTGCTACTCACAGGCTTGTGAGCTCACAGAATGTGCCGGCGCGCACAGCTGAGGTCTTGATCATATTCTGGTGCTCTGCCTCCTTCCTATCCTTAGATAGTGTGTGTGATGGCCTGTGATTGGCTCTTTCTTCTGGTTCCTGTGATGGTGGCTACAGATTTGTCTATACTGGTTTCAGGAAGACATCACCACTCATTTGTTTCCAGCCTTTTTTGGCTGGACCGCATTAAAGCGAGGCTAGCCCTGTAAATGCAAAAGTCTGTGCGAGTGAGTGAATGAGTAAGTTACACCATCGGTCAGTCGAGTTGCAGTTTCCCCATTGGCCGATGCCTCTAAAATGAATAGGTGCGACAGTGTTTCTGCTGGGGACGTCTTTGCAGTATAGAAAACAAAATGATGCAATGATTAATCACATGGAGTATGGAAAGCCAATGAGGTCATTATTTGTTCCCTTTTTCCTGCCGTTTGATGTTTTAATACAGTTTTATATCGCCAGCTGGCGTTTTTTTAAACAGTGTTGCAAACAAAAGAGAATTCATTAATACCTAGGGGATCTATGGGGATTCATCTGCTGATTTATTTTCTCAATTCATGATATGGTATAAAATATCAGATTTCTTTTTTTTTTCTTTCTTCCCCATAAGTAGAACTCAGACCTCTTGCTTTGTCTTCTTTTCTTTGTTATCTTTTGTTTAGGGAGACCATTCCTATGAGGGACAAAGAGGGTCTTCAGGACTACAGGTGAGTTTGTGGGCTCTCTGCATGTCTGTGCTCATTCTGGTCCCAGAATTGTGTTTATTTACATAAACAATTGACGTGGAGTTATGATATCAGAAGATGATCTTTTTTATGGGGACTGAAAGAGGATGAGAACCTCTGAGTGGCAGCTAGATGGAGAGAAATAGACAAGGTCTGGACGTGTGTGTGTGTGTGTGTGTGTGTGTGTGTGTGTGTGTGTGTGTGTGTGTGTGTGTGTGTGTGTGTGTGTGTGTGTTTTAGATTTAGATGGACAGGTTTAAAGCTGATGGAGTCAAATGATTAGGGGAGTAAGTGAAATGTGACAAGGGTGGACTATTAGTATCTAAACAAAAGCCACCTCCTCTTCTCTAAGCTTATCTGTACTGCTGATAAAACATTCTCTTCCCCTCCCTTTTGTTTTTCTCCACCCGTCCTCCCTTCAGGTTCATGCCAGAGCCCAACCTGCCCCCTCTGATTGTGTATGAGGATAACGCATCGCTGCCCTCTGGCATTGATGCGTGCCAGGCGGTGGTGGTGCAGAAGATAAGGGAAGGGCTGCCAGAGCTACCCAGTGTCAAAAGAGACAGGCTGGTGCAAACATACGGCATCCTGCCCGAGCACAGCTTCACTCTGGTGGTGAGTTTTATAAGCGAGTGAAAGCAACCAGTGAGAGAGGAGTTGACTCCCTCACTAAATCCGTTTCCTGCATCTGTATTTTAATTGCCATCTGATCAAGCAGAGTCAGCTTGGATGCAGTCCTGCTTGGCAGCCGTATACTGCTGGACTCTGCTGGGCTGATTTGATCCTAATTAGATAATATGCATGTGAAGGGCTGAAAGCATTTTCATAGTGCTTTGTTGCAGAATGAGGACGGGCTGGTGGAGTACTTTGAGGCGGTGTTGAGGGCAACCAAGAAGGAGCCGAGGAAGGTGATTGGCTGGGTGACAAACGAGCTGGTGGGTCACCTCAAACAGCAAGACATGAGTGTGAGCCAGAGGTGAGACTCTCACATACATCCTTTCATGTGGCTTTTACAGTATTTACATAATGCATATTGTTTGTCTTGCAGGTTAAAATGTTGTATTTTTTATTTACATTTTTTTTGCCAACTTGGCTCATGAATGCAGTGCAATTCTGCTGCCAGTGCTCAGGTCTTAAGATGCTTACACACCAACCAGACGGCCAACCGTCGGCAGAAAAGGCAGTTGGGCTGATCAGTCTCCCCGAGTCAAAAAAATGCCTCAGAACACACCGAAGAGACGAGACATAATACGTGTTAAGTTTTCGGAGTTGAAGAGCTCCATCAAGTGAGGCGACAGCCAGCAAGCGCCTGCCCTGGTCGCTAGCTCGTCGCTCGGACAGTCACGCTCAGAGACCCCGCCGTAAGCCGGAGGTCTTTTAGACCGGTCCCATAAATAAGAGGCTTTTATTTCGCTGTTGACGGATCGTTTGTTTAAATATCACAACACATATCCATCATAAGATTAACGGGAACCTGTGGTTAACTGTCTTTTAGGAGTTAAACTCCACACACACACACCGCAGCTTCACACACACAACGCAGCAGGCAGAGGCGGGGGAGAGAGATATACCCGTTTCTTTTCGGGAGACTTGTTTAAATTATGCCATAGGCTATACATTAGATTTAGTATTTAGTTCATATTTTTTTTGGTGTATTTGTTTTCTGATTTATTAGAAGTTGAGTTTCAGTCTGTATGATAAATGAACAGTTGTACATAAAGTGGTAACATGCTATGATATGTTATGTAGTCTAAAGGGGAGACACCAAGCTTTATAATTTGAATTGCTAATTTCCATCTGTTGTCCCTGGGCATATACAGTGCACTATAATAATATAGAAATGAGAATTCCACATAACACTAATAGGAACACATAGGACACACCAGTGGATAGGCATACTTATTTTTTTATTTAAACTGACTTAAACTTATACACTAATAATAGTAGGGATCGCGTTCCACTCTTTTGAATAAGTAAGGGGTGTTTGAGCTAAACCATGACAATCAAATTAAAGCTCAATAAGTTTTATTTTTCAATATTATTGCAATAGTTGTAGCATTATGAGGTTTTCTTGTCCGGAGATTGTTTTAATACAAAGTGGTTATATTGCTGTGGTTTTTATTTCTAGCTGGCGGCTTGTTCAGAATACGATCTCATATTGTACTAAAATAGTTCACCGAAATGTGTTTCTGAAAACATTTTAAGTGAGAAATAGGCCATGAATCTGTCTTCATTTCGGATCGACAAAGGTCAGTTTAAAAGATTTTCGTCCGATTTTGAGAGACTCATTCCGCTCCCCGTTTCCGGATTAGCACTCTACCAATCAGATGGGTCATTTGAGTCTGACTGCCGGCAGTGCCCGCCCCGCCGATTATACATGTCAAATTGGCCAAAATGAAGGACGACGGCCCCTCGGACAGACGACAGCACGGAACACACCGTACACACTCGAATCACTGACCTCGCCAGACTGTCCAACGGCCGATTATCGGCTCTGTGTGTCCGGGCCTTTAGATGTCAGGGCTCCAGCACATGAACCCTCTGAGCCTCTTGTGATTGGCTCGCTCACTTTATACCTTTTGCATGCTGTACCTGAACATGTTGTTGAATTCGAGCTGTGGCAGAATGGAACATAAAGGTACCCATGGGAAGATGGCTTTATTGCAGCTGCTTTCAACTTGAGAGTCACAAGGTCATTAGATACTTTTCTCTTAATTCACTCAAACTTTTAGCTTTTTTTTCCTGTGAAATACTGAATCGTTTTTAGCCCAAAGGCCTACTCGGATAAATAAAACATCCTTTAAAGAAAAAGGTTAAAATATTCACTTATATTCCCTAAGCCTTGGGGCCTAGCTTAGGGGTTAAGAAGCTGACCATGATCCACAATGCTCTGAGTTCAGGTCCAACCGGGAACCCTACTCTCCCTCACTCATTTCCTGTCATCTCTCCACCACTGTCTGTAATGATGGCCTAAAAAATGTCTGTCAGGCTTCTCTTTATTTTAAGGAGTCTCAAGCCACTGCTTCAAGGGTTTAACTCGCATGAAAAACTGCGAGTTCACGTCAAAATAAATTGTCACCTAAAAGTGATTTAGTGCATCAGGGGTGTCAGAGGTTCAGCTCC
This sequence comes from Sander vitreus, assembly GCF_031162955.1. Lineage (NCBI taxonomy): Eukaryota > Metazoa > Chordata > Actinopteri > Perciformes > Percidae > Sander > Sander vitreus. Next base: position 25,844,938 of record NC_135856.1, on the reverse strand, counting down.
ATATCCCTCAGCTCACGACTCAACTTAACTCTGAGACACCTACTTCAAGAAATCAAGCATTTAAAGCAGATGATTATACAGATAGATTTGGCGTACAAAGAATCTAAAAAAAAATCCCAGCAGCAGGGTTCTGCAGGGAGAACTAATTCCCTCTTGATAAACGCATACATAACCATTAGATCTTAGTTAAAACACACAAAACTTAGCACATAAACAGGAGTGGGGGGTGGGGGAGGGAGTTCTGGAAGCAAACGGTGTTGGCATGTGCGATAAAGCAGAGTGAAGTTGCAGTCAGACTAAAATTTGTCGTAATTCACTCATGGTGTGGCCGAATGCAGACAGGATATGTAATAATAATATTTAAGTGTATTCATATGGCACCTCTCATACGGGAAATGCAGCTTAAAGTACTTTAAATAAGGAAATGACATGCACCTTCAATGAGTGCTTCATACGAAAATATACATAGAATGAACATAAAAACAGAGAAAGCATGCCATAATGCAAAATAAAATGGAAAATAAAACCCACTGAATAATACAAATAAAGTTTAAAAAATAGAATACATAACATTTTAAAAGAAGTGCAGCAGTGAATACGTGTGAAGCAAAGCGCAACAACAAGAGTTTCAGGCATTTATCAGGAAAGTCAAAGCTAGTTGAAGGCTAAAGTGAAATAACATTTTTTTTAAAGCACAGGAAGGGTTTTAACCATGAACTGCAGGAGCTAGCCTAACAGCCGTGCACAAAGTCATTAATTATGCAGCGTTTCCTCAAAGACTTTTAGGGCCCTACTATCCTATATACAAATCCACTTTTGCTAGTTCGACGGCACCTGGCGCATGGTTCAAAAGGGTTGTACTTAGTGTCTTCATTAATTCATAGGTGTGTTTTGGGCGTAACATGCAATAAACCAATCGGAGTGTCATCTCGCATTCCCTTTAAAAGCCAGGTGCGTTTGTACCTTGACGCATTGCTATTATGATGGCAGATTTCCACCGTAATATTTTTATTTGTAATCTTTTGCATGTGTGTTTGCTGCTGTGCTTCCCTGTGTGTGTGTGTGTGTGTGTGTGTGTGTGTGTGTGTGTGTGTGTGTGTGTAACAAGCATAGTGTGCGCGCGCTGTGCATAAGCCTAGGCGCATTTTACTAATTCACTGTTAAAATAACAATGAAATGCTGCGTTATTGACTTTAGACCAGGTTTTTGTTGGTCAGTGGCGCAATCACTTCTTGCTGCCTCAAGATAGCAATACGCCAAGAATTCACCTGATCACACCTCCCTGTAAGCCCAGCGTGGGCGCAAAGATGGGCGCAGGTGCATTTGCTATTTAAACGACGCGGGCGCTGGACGGGAAACTGACACCTGCGTCGGTCTTAAACTAGCAGAGACACTTGCGTCGGGCTTTGCGCCGTGCTGGGCCAGGTGCAAGATAGGGCTCATACTGTCATTAACCCCTGTCCCTGTCCTTCACTGCAGCTAAACAGCATTCTTTCTTTGCTGCATGTGTTTTTTTTTCATCGTGCAGTTATAACAAACAAGCCTCACAATTTAGCCTGTCAGAGTTCAATATGATTGAACCAAATTAACGGATAAATTCACGACTGGAAAGTAGTAAATGGGAAGCGAAATCCGGTCTGAGAAGTAGCAGGTTACGATGGCCGTGCTGTAGACCTGCATGAATATGATTCAACGTGATAAGGCAGCTGATAGCCACACAACTGTGAAATGAGCTGATGATCACGGCGCACAGATGAAGCAGCTCATGCAGGAGCGCTCTACCTGAACTAACGATGTGCTTTATATCTAGTGACGCCTGTGCCAATGAATGAGACCTGTTCAACGGTTTTGAATAATCGCACCTTTTTATATGCACAGCAGTCGTAGCTGGCATCATATGGAATCAAACAATAGCCAGAGTCCTATTGATATTCAATTTACTAAGCAAGGAAAAATAATAAGTGGCAATCCACTGTGCTTAGTGAAATCAAAATGTGCAGGGCAACAAGAATCATAATAACAATCTCACTTCAGTTGTAAATATCTAATTTTGTGGTTGCTACTCATGACACAGATTACACAAACCTTCCGTTCTGGCTCAATAGGTGATGCCACTAAAAATCTAAGTTACTGAACTGTTTCCTCTCTATTCCTCAATACGTTTTACACTGGATTACAAAGCATTTAGCCACAAAAAGTTTTTTTTTTTTTTTCTCTCTGCTGTATAGTGCTAGGAATAATGTGTTTATAGTCAAGCTACAGTGTCCGCACAATGACAGCACATCTACCTCAGTTTGATCAAAAATAATTCTGTTTGAATGAACAATTCTGCAATGTACTGATTTGGTTTGATTGACATCAAGGATTATTAGATTCTTAGTGTTCACAAATACTGAATAGAGTGTTGCATACGACACAACAATAACACGTGTGAGGTCATAGATCATCCGATATTCCCCAATTCTTTGCGTCTGTCGAGAAAACCCCTGCGACAGTCTGACAGCCCGTCAGAGAAAAGCCTGCTTTAACAACTCCAATTACATAAGTAAAATCATTACTTTTTGGAAAGTGTTGTTTTGATCTCTCCCTGCTGAAGGCCTGTTAGCAGGAACATGTTGGATTTTGTTAAAAAAAAAAAAAAAAAAAAACTTGAAATCGAATACAGTCTTTTTTTTTTGGGGATATTTTGATACAAAGAGAAAGCTGCCATAGTACCTTTCACATTTGTCTATCTAGCCACCGGCTATGAAAACAACACCACCGGTTGTCTCCCACTGATTCTGTTCCTGGCATACTGAGACGCTGGATATAAGACACTCCTTTCATTTTAGCAATTTTCTTAAAATGGTAGTGTAATAGGGACTGCAGCTTTAAAAAAAACTGATTGACTGATCACGACTTTAGAAAATTCACTTCAGCTTGTTGATTTTGAAATTGATGTTTTTTTTCCCCCACTGTCATCCAACTCAGCGCAATTTTGTTCTATGATCATCTCTTAGAATAAAAGAACCTGCTGAGTCATTAATTACAGAGCAAATGAAATTGAAACAAGTAATGGGTTGACGTCAGCGCAGATGCTGTGAGCTTTAGCTTTATCTACTATTCCCAGACTTGTTGTGTAGCATTTGTGCATGAGTAAACCACAAAGTAGCTGGTGTGTCTTTATGCATGATGTATTTGCTTTGGTGGAAAGGAAGGAGCGGGGAAGAAACGGAGAAACTCAGCTAAATACAGTAAATGGCATTTTGGGTGTAAAATAACAGGTTTTCAATGCGTGTATCTCCTTGTCCATATGATGACTGTAAATAAGGAATCTCTTTATGTTGGCTGTCCTGTAGAATGTGTCCAAAGCTCTTTTTGCCCCTCTAGCTACAAGGCCCTTGAGTAGTATATAGATGAAATACGACATTGGGAAGCACATTGGTCAGGTAGCCAGAGAGGTCAAAATCATTCACCAACTGAATTGATCTTTTACACAAATATGTGGATATATTTTTTTAGTAATTTAGTTGAGCGTTCCGGGTGCCCCCCTGGAAACTGCAGATAAACCCCTGCTCTGTTTGACACATTAACAGTCTTTCAAACTTCAGTTTTGTTTGTAAAGATGGATGGTTTTCATCTATTTTTCCACCGTGTCTCCTGACCATGTTTGGAGGTGGTTTCAGCTGAGATGGACGGTCTGCAGTACACTGAATGAAACGGTGTCTCCACTTAATGTATTCTAACTGGCTTCTTGTTTCTGTTTGTCTGGTAGCCTGGGGAATAAACAAAGCAGACGCAGAAAAGACAAAACACATTATAGTCAAATCACACAAATGTTGATAGACCTTTCAGTCTGACACTCCCACTCTCCCTCCCCACCCTCCTTTTTTACATCACCAATTCTTCAGTGCATTTATTAAACTGTAATGAAACAACACCTTCATTTGATTTCAGCCCAATCTCTCCTTCTGCCCTGGCTGAGCTGCTGGAACTCCAGGAAACAGGACACATCTCCTCTTTGGTTGCCAAGCAGGTCAGTCAGCTGCTCAGACCAGGCAATTATACCCCGCTCTGTCTGTCACTCAATAGACCTTTTTCACGGCAGACATGTTGACATGTCATAGTAGGAAAAGCACAGGTGTATTCAAAACCATTAATGATGGCTGCATTCCACTTAGGAGAGGCCCTGGTATCGTGCATGCTGACTCACTGAAATAGCTCACTGGGACACTTGATGGAATTGAGCCATCGTTATCAATTTCAGCTGTGCTTTTCCTACTATGACGAGTCAAAATGTCTGCTGTGAAAAAGGTCCACACACACACACACTAGTGTTTGTGTTGTGGTTCTCACCTGGTCTCTCCCCGCTCTCAGGTGTTCCAGGAGATGTGGAGGTCATCGAGCAGGACGGCCCCTGAGATAATCCAGGAGCAGGACTTGGGTCTTGTTAGTGACACCGCACAGCTGCACAGCATCTGCCAGAAGGTGGTAGACTCGCACCCTGATGAGGTGAGGGCTTACATGCAAATTCTCACTTATAATTACATCGTATTTATTTATTATTTTTTTTCCCCTTCTTTTTTGCACGTTTGAAATGTTTTGTGCCTCTCTGTAGGTTCACGCCATCAGAAATGGAAACGAGAAAGTTCTGAACAAGCTGATGGGCCTGGTTCAGAAGGAGACCAAAGGCCGAGCCGACCCAGTTCTGTTGAGGGCAATCTTACACGAGAAGACGTCATGAAGGTCGGATTGTTCTGCGAGACGCAGCCAGATGACAGACACGGAGTCAAATCATGGCATACGTGACATTCAGACAGTGATGTTTGTAGATCTGTATAAAAATGGAGACTATGCCCATGTAACACGGCAGTATATGGTACCTGGTCTTCAGTGGGTTGATAAAATAAATGTATTGACGGTCAAGCTGAAAATGAAGCTACCATCCTTAGTTCCTGAGAGGTTGACATTTTTGTAAATACTGAACAATTGTTTTCACCGGACTACAACAATTATAGTCCGTATTTATGTGTTTAAAAAGTAATAAAGCTTTTCAGATTAATGCTCTCTGTGGCAGTGTGTTGTATTAACATTCGGTTTGTTTTGTCAGACAAAAAATGCATTTATGGAGCCCAAGATACGGTACTACTATTTATTCTTATTCTGACGATGTTATAAGATTTAATGAGACTTATAAGGAGGAAAAATAAAGTTCACTTGAAAAATGATGCACCTTGATTAACAGTGGAGAGCTAATGAAATGTTTATGGCCCTTTTAGGAAATAATAAAGATTGGGATTTTAAGAACAATTCCGCTAAACAGTCCTGCATTCAATTCAGTACAACTTTATGTTACACTGGCCACTGCCATATTGGCAATTATGATCATTTTGTGAGGCCTGAAAATCCCACCGGCCGAAGATGAAATTGCTGACATGACAGCTCTTTAATTCAATAGAGGAAAACAGAAAGCCTTTCTGTATGAGAGCGATCAATGAGCCCCCTCTTGTGGTTGAAGCATGTCATTGCCTTGTAATATTATCTCTATTCTGGTGCAATAAATATGGATTCTCTCTGGTATTGGCATCTCCATCTTGTTTCAGTGCCTAAATGGCTTTCTTAAATGACTCTGCCTCTTCTTATCTACACCTTCTATTTTGTGATCAGTACTAAAAAGAAAGGAAATTAAGACAATAAAATGGCTGTTATCTGACCTTATCAGTTTGCTTCTTTCTCGAATGGTTTGTACACCCACTGCAGTTTATTTAAACGTAGTAAAAGTAGTAGTAAAAAGTGCTAATTTCTTATTTTGAAACTAAATAATCCTCAATAGTTTTGCAGAAGGATGGCTGTGGTTCCTGGTTGGTCTTTCCTTCTGAAGTTGAAGTCTGACCGCATGGCATGCAGCTATTTTCTGCAGTTTATCCAGCATCTATTTAGTTTCATGCTCTTTTCTGACCCCCAATAACTTATTGACATGTACTTAGCCTAGTCTCGCTTGCCAGAGAGATTTATCTTTTAAAGGACAATTCCGGCGCAAAACGAACCTAGGGGTTAATAACAGATGTGTACCCACTCAATCGTTCTCTGGGACATGTTTTCATGCTAATCGAATGTGTTTGGAGCTTGAAGGAAGCTAGCACGGACCGCTGATTAACTTACAACGCTAGTATTCGGGGCACAGGGAAAGTAAAAACAAATTGCTATTTATACCACTAAAAAGGCTCAAAATATCACCACACTTCAACGGTAGAACAGACAGTTTATTAAAAAGATAGTTTAGAAAGACAGTAGCTCCCAAGACGGTGGCCGCCTGTATACGAGAACGTCTTTATAATCTATCTTTTTAATAAACTGTCTGTACACTTACAAAGTTCTCAATGCTTCGGTTAACATTTAGGGACCCTCATTATGCTACCGTTGAAGTGTGGTGATATTTTGAGCCTTTTTAGCAATTTGTTTTTACTTTCCGCGCTAGCTTGTTTTAAGCTACAAACACATTCGATTAGCATGAAAACATGTCCCAGAGAACGATCGAGTGGGCACACATCTGTTATTAACCCCTAGGTTCGTATTGGGCCGGAATTGTCCTTTAAGTACAAATGACCAGCTGTCAAAAAGGTTCTCCATCGTAGTTTTCTTCTGCTTTATCTCCTTCTTCATCTCTGCAGTACTTCATAGTCAATGCATGTGAATGGAGACTGTAAGCTCACGTTTACCCAAGAACAAGACCTAGTTTTGGATAAAATGTCTCTGGGGGAAGGGCTGTGTGGAAAACAGGGTGGTGATGGTGCAGTGGATATAACACATGCCTTTGGTGTGGGAGATCTGGGTTCATTTCCCACTGCGATACATCAACCAATGTGTCCCTGAGCAAGACACTTAACCCATAGTTGCTCCAGAGGTGTGCGACATTTGACATATGTAGCAATTGTAAGTTGCTTTGGATAAAACCGTCAGCTAAATGTAATGAAAAGTGTATTATATGATGATGTCAATGTCTAGAGATCAAACAGCCACAAACCACCTCTGGCAGAAAGGAAAGGATGAATTGATTGTGTCAGGTGACTACTGCGGGGTTTCTGTTTTGAAAACCTTAAAAAAAACATTTGAAAGAGCGTAGGTAGGAAAAGTCAACACGACATGTATGCAGTTTTCTTTACCAGAAGTTGACTTTATTAAAAGAGGCATGCCTTTGGGCGTCAGCATCATCAGCAACCTTATCACATCTTGGACAGAAATCTTGAGGCCAAAAGGTGCCAGAAAGCCCACTGAGACCGAAACTGGTCTATATTCTTGGTTATAAAACCCGTCTTCATGCCACAATGCTGCTAAACAGTGATTGTCATACTGTGCTGTGTATGTTACACAGACTGAATGAACCTGTGCTGGTTGAGGTGTCAGCAGTGCAGCGCGACACTGTAGTATGAAAAGGCTGATAAAGTGCTCAGCGACGTTCTTTTACCAGATAGAAATACTTATTCAACAGTTCTAAAAATGGCTTTGATTGATACAAATATATATTTTCAAGCCATTTTTGTAAAAAAAAAAAATAATAATAATAAGTACACAAAGACTGCATAATGTATTGCCTGCGTAGCATCAATTAGAAACTGAATGGATTTAAATTGGAACAAAAACACAATCCAGATTTAAAACAAAAGTGAAACAATTCTTTGTCTCATTAGATGCTAACATTAATCAACCTTGTGTAGTTTTACAAGACTACCAGATGTCCTAATAATTTGTGTTTGTACAAAAGTACATTTACTTTTTGAGATCTGGTCGAAGCAGTCCATTATCTCGAAATCTTGTCATAACTTGAAGTAAAACAAGACTAGGTCAAACCTAGTATATGGGTGGACTGTGTGGTCAATATGCTTAATTGTGGCAAAATGGTTACAGGGATTGTCAGCGGTGGTGTCTATAATGTGAATATACTGTAGATATTAAATGTTCATCTTTAGTAGTGATGACCGATGAATCGATCGCGATATGAACTTGCGCGATGAACACATCGCAAAAGACTGCCAGAAACGCGATAATAATCATAACGGCCTCTTTCCTGCTCTGTTTCTGGGCTGAGCTCACGCACGCACGCATGCACACACGCTCACATTCTGATAAATGCCAAATTGCCAACCACTTTCGATTTGTCTGCCCCTCTCCCTGCTGTTCTCCTGGAGTTTCAATCCCCCCCAAATTTTTTACATGATGAATAATTAAAACCTGCCCAGTCACTATTATTTAGAAATAGCATTCTGTCACTGCTGTCTGTGATTGCTTCTTTTCTAAATGACATTGGCCTACACATTCATTTGTCTGAAGAGAGAGCGACAGACAACGAAAACATCATCCACCCTGTATTGACGAAGTCAATCAGCTGATTGTTGGCCGATAGCAGAGGTAAAAGCCTGTCTCGCACCGATACAGTTTGAAAGACCAACGGCCAATGGGGAAACACCAACACTGACATCACCACACTCATTCCGACCAATGGTGGAACTTCATCACTCAGTGACAAAGGGACAGAGTTTTGAGTTTACAGGGACCACGGTCCAGCCAAAACATCCATTCCTGTTTGAATCCATTCGGAATCAGGCAATAATGTCAACTAAAATCATAATTTAGGCACTATATATATAAATAAAGTATTTCTTTCCTGGTAAATTCATTTAGACAGCAGAGGCATGCTTTGTAACAAAATATAGCTCTTGTAATATCTCACTTAAACAACCATGTGAAATACCTGGACTAAAATAATGGTGATTTGCAACAGTTTGCCCTCGGTAACCGTTACAATGGGAGATGGTTTTCAACAGATACAAAACTACAACTCTAACAGTGATATTTCAGACTTATCACAACTAAAACACCCTACACAATCCCTAAATAGAAGATGACAAACCATAACAAGTAGCCTCTAGTTTAACCTTTTGAAAAAAACAAAAAAACAATATGGCAATAGAAACTCTCATAAAAGCTTAAATACCCCTTCCCATTCTGAAAATATCCAAAACTTAATTATACCCAAAATATCCTTGATTTGCATAGTGATCTGTGTCATTAGAACCTTTTTTCCTTACAATATGTACATCATAAAGCATCACTAAAGTAAGGCAAATTAAATATAGCATGATTGATTCTGGTTCTGCTCTGGTCTGGAGAACATGTGGAGCCCATTCATGTGAGAAACTAGTGCATTGTAGAATATTACCCAAAGGCTGTTTAGGAACTGAGAGAACAGAATGTGCATTAAAAAGACTCCTGAGGTACCGTCATGAATGAACAGAAAAACACCAAAACAATGTACATCAAACACAAAAAGATTTTGTGGAAACACCCAAAAACGTTTAAAGACAAAAGTGACCCACCTGTTTCAGCAAAAAAAAAAAAACTTGTAGTAATGTAACAGTTGCATAAGAACAAAGTTTAGATGGTGCGTTATGATGCCGGCCCTGCTGCCGGTCGGCTACAACAGTTTATCTTCAAATGTACACTCGGCGCTCAGATATGGTGTGTAATGCTATGGCAAAGAGGCAACAACTCTCTCCAGAAAGGCCACCTGAGTATTTAACAGAACCACACTGAGCAGCGGACATCTTGCTGTGGTTGGAACTGGTTGTAGAAAGCATTTAGAAAGAGGGCCGAGCCCTGAAGTTCTGATAAGGGCCGATTGCTTAAAATCATCTCTCTACAGTCTTTGATTGGTGGACCTGGAGCTCGCTCTTAGGAGCGTTGTGGGCTGGTGCAGGCTTCAGCAAACAGGACAACGTTTGGGCCTCCTTCTTGGCTGCCAAACTGAATTTGACAGAACTAGAAAGATTAAATTTAAAAGCACGAGAAACTGATTATCTTTGCTTGGGAGAATAAATAAGCTACGATTTTTTAAAAAATCTGAGAGGTTTCTTCATCAAGTAGTGCCTGAAAAAAGGACCAAAAAAAATTGAAAACCATCATTAAAAAAGTCTTAAAGCCTTTCAGAGTTAAACTGGACTCTATTGGGACACGTTCAATCTTCCATAGGAATGTATGATAAGATGGAGTGCTCTTGTGCAATGGCAGCCAGTTCTTTGAGGAACTCCGTGAAGAGGACGGCAGCGAAGACTTCTGTCCGATCCAGAGAGATGGCTCTGGGTTTTGGTGGCGGCGAACTCTTCAACATCCTTCCCGCCTCGCCGTGCGTGGAGCGTCTGCTGCCGCTGTCGTCTGACAACAGGGGGATTACATTTGTAACAGTGAGAAAATGAAAACAAATCATGTATATGCAGATAAACTCTACGCCATGCATGAGTTGGAATTTAAGATAGTTTTGTAGACATAATATATTCCTGTAAATGAATTCTCCAGATAGGATCTTAAGCTTGAGCTGCTTTTCTAAAATAAAAAAAAATAAAAAAAATCATTAACCACATACAAGAAAGGAGAGTATCCCTGTTAACCAACTGAAAAATTCCCTTTACAATTTCCCATCATAGAAAAATCTGGCTCTTATCTTTCCGTAAACACACTTCCGACAAGGTTTGTGTACAAATCTAAAACCACAACCACAGGGAACCCAGTTCAAAAACAGGCCCTCAGACACTCCAGGGTTTAGCTGAAACTGTTGCTCAACTGCAAAGACACACGGCTTAAGAAAATCAAGCCAAAGCACAACCGATAATGAATGCAGATGTTTTGAACTTGACCCATTTTTGACAGCCTGTAAGTGAGATTTAGGAACAGCGCAGGGTTTCAGGTTGCTCTCAAAATAAAATAAAAAATAAACAATGCAATAACACTCAAGCCAATAACCCTCATCCTGAGCCATCTGTCCTACTGAAAAATATATTATAAAATTCATAGCTAGAGTCCACTATTGAGTTCATTATAAATATATTATCTGTGAATCTAAAAAAAAAATGTTTTTCCTTGATTAATCAAGCGTATGAAGGATTTGCAAATACACGACAGCTTAAGGCTCTGACACACCCACCCGACGGCCGACCGTCAGCAGAAAAGGACTGTCTCCCCGAGTTGGTCAAAAAAAGTGCCTCAGAACACACCAAAGCGACGCCGACTTGAGCGTACGTTCTGCGCGTGCGCGAGACGTAATACGCCTCCATAACAGCAGGCGGCGCTAATCTTTATTGTCGCCCAAAAAAATGAAAACCGGCAGCTGATTGGACGAACGCGTCACGTGGGTCTGGCTTCTCCGGAATTTCAAAGCCAGACCATTATGGCGGCTCCTTCGGAATATGATGTCATATTTTACAAAAATAGTTCACCGAAACGTGTTTCTGAAAACATTTTAAGTGAGAAACAGGCCATGCAGTTGCTGAATCAGTCTTCACTTCAGATCAACAAAAGGTCAGTTTAAAAGATTTTCGTCAGATTTTGAGAGACTCTAGTCACACTCATCCCGCTCGTCATTTCCGGGTTAGCACTCCACCAATCAGATTGGTCATTGAGTCTGACTGCCCGCCTTCCGATTCAACATGTCAAATCGGCCCAAATGAAGGCCAACGGCTCCCCCGACTGACGACGGCACGGAACACACCGAAAAGACTCGAGTCGCTGACCTCGCCAGACTGTCCGACGGCCGATTATCAGGTTGGTGTGTCAGGGCCTTTAAAAGGAACAATTTGGCATTTTGGGAAATATGAAGCCACCACCAGTAGCCGGTTAAATTAGCCTAGCTTAGCTTAAAGACAGGAAACGGGGAAAAAAAAGCTAGTCGACTCTGACCAAAGGTTAAAAAAAAAAGCCATTGAATAAGCTTCATATTCACCGTACAGACATGAAAAGGTGTCAATCTTCTCATCTCACGCTCGGGAAGAAAGCAAATAAGCACATTTCCATAGCACATAAATGTCGAACTATTCTTTTAAATGTCAGCACACGTACTGGAATAAAACCCACTTGAATTTGAAATTGAATAAGAATGTTTTGAATAATTCATTTTCCATGCATAACTCCTACAGTTATAGATCTATGCACAAATACACATTCCAACCATAGCTGGCATAGAAACAAAAATCAGAGATGTGGGTGCATCATCACCTGCTGCCACGAATGAAGTCTCCCTGGCCAGCAGCCAGTGTTGGGCGGCAGTGATCAGCTCTGGGAAGTCTTTTCTGGTGGCAGCCTGCTCTTCTATCTGGTTCTTCACGATGGCCAGTACCTGAAGGGAAACATAGAAAAGAAACCGAGGATTACTGTACATTCACATCTGCAGTATTTATTCAAATTAAAGCTATATAGCCTGATTGTATTAATCAAGGATCCCTTCAGTTTTACATAATAACATGGAAAACTGTTTTTACTTCATCTTACTCAGGAGCAGCTACACACCTGTGCTCAGATAATTCATTGTATGAACTGCAATCTTTCAACATCTTGCAGTGATGCAACAAAATCCTTTCATCGACTTGAGGATACAGAAGCCTCAGCGGACGGAAAGGAAATCACTCAAGGCTGCACATGCGCGCGCACACACACGCAACATATTTGCGTTACCTGGTAAAGAGAGCGAACAGTCGGCTGAAAGACCAGGTTAGTGTTAAGGAGGAAGGAGCGCAGGAGAGGCTGCGGGTAGGCCGCCAACTTGGCCAAGATGCCCGTCAACAACAAGTTGACATGAAGCGAGTTAGACGGCATGTTCTCCAGACGAGACAACAGCACACTGACAAATGGGCCTGCAGGGAGGAGAATCATAAACAATCTTTTAACTGTGCTGTCTGCATGTACGTTTTGGGAAATAGTGAGGCGGCTGCAGAGCAAAGATTTCCCTTTACTTACCAGTAAAAGGTGCTGAATGGCATCTACCTGCACTTCCACTGACAAACTTGGCCCCAAACGGGGATTGCAGTTTCTCTGGCTCTGGTGTCTCAGCAGAGAAGGAGGTAAAATCCATCTCATCCCCCTCCTCCTCTTCCTCCTCTGCAGGTGTGACAGGCGTCTTCAAGTCTGCATTAGGTTTTGTACCTGCTTCAGTGTCCAAAGTACGAATGAGCTCCTCATACTGAGCCAAAAGGTCATCACCCGACTCAGCAGCTGTGGTGATTTGGAGATGGGAATTAAAATCTAAAATCTTTGTGTCCAAGCTGTCTTTATCAGCCATCGCAGAGGCTGGGAGTGTTAGACTGAGTCCGTTCTGCAGGGCAACTTCTGCTGAGCCTGGTCGGGTTTCTTCTGATTCAGACCCGTTGGATTTGAGCCTGCCGCGTTCCACGTCTCTGCTGTCTTTCTTGGCAACAAGATTGTACACCATGACGTCGTCCTGGAACTCATTTTCCTCAATATATGAGCCTTTTACCAACATGATGGCCGTTTTCCTCATCTCCTGGATGTGCTGTGGGAGCTCAGCAGGAGGCTGCTGTGCAGATTTACTCTCCACAGGAGCCTCGTCCGTCTGCACCGGGCACGCATCGTAACTGTCGTCCCACTCCAGCTCCATTTGGGTGATGGAGGGCGGCTCTGTATTCGGCGGTGGGCAGGGTCGAGGGCGTGGCGCTAGTGGCTGTGGAAGTCTTTTGAAAGCCATCTGAGTAAGCCCACTTTTTAGCCCTGGCTCCTCGAGGACACCGGGCTGGTATTTCTCAGGAGGGGGGTCCTCGCCGTCGTACCGGGCTGACCAAACCTGGCAGGCCCTTATGCAGCTGCTGATGCTCAGACGGGCATCGTAGAGGTAATGAAGATAACTGACATCCAGGTAGATTTCTGAGCCGATGGTGCAGGAGTTACCTGAGCCATCATCCTCTTCTAAGAAGCTCTCCTTTTCCTCTGGAAAAAAGAAACCGATAGGAAATGTTGATGAAAGCTGTCGTGCAGCGCCTCAGAACAGCACTCACACAGAGCAGAAGTAATGAGTTTGTCATGTAGCTACAGGGGGTAAAGTGATGCAATACAGCGAAACAGCAGGAAATCGCCCTATCTGATAAAATACTCATAATCATCCCATGTTCATGTCCCAGATGAATACAGATCAACACCTTGCTGTACTCAAAACCATGTTTGCACAGATTTGGAAAATGCAATGTTAATAAATGATACTCTTTATTATCCCTTTTTTGGTTTTAGCACTCCAACTGCTGCAATGAATGACTTTTCATTTTCCCTCTGTTTGTTATGACAGCACACCACTATTACTGAGGTTATAACATGCACTCACTCAAATGGGGTTATGAATAGTAAACTCTGCTGGATGAATTCTCCTTGAAGCTAATTTGAAAGCAGCAAAAACATCCATAAAAGCCAATTATAAATTTGAATGAAAAGCAGTCATTCAGTTTGGCTCATCTATAGCACATACAGTCAAATGAAAAGTATTCTATGGTTTAAAAGAGCTTTATTAAAAACTTCCAAACTTTTCTCTCAGTATCATGCATAAGGACACCTCAGAAGTGAGGATGTCTTCTGAAAAGCATTTATCCAACTCACTACGTCACCCTGCTTCCCTATGCCTTTCAGCTTCGATAATAATTAGCTGTACTCTATATAGTCAATTTACTCCTTAAAGGATATTTCTAGTTTATTACAATAGTGGTTTTCTTTAATGTAGTTTTGGCCATCAGTCTCATCATTTTTGCTTCCAAATATAAAGTGGTTTAGATACTCTGTCAAAACTGTTGGCTTGTTTACAACTTGTATGATCCTATGTTATGATCTTGTCTCATCGGACTTCATTATAGCAATGTCTCCCTGTTCTCAGATCTGAGCAATTACTTTGGTTACAATGTTATCATAACCCATTGAAATCATGTCCCAAACCGCAAATATATGATCCAAACTGCAATAAATCGGACAGAATTTGGTCCTGTCCTACCTACCTGTGGTGCTGGTTTTGCTGGGCGTCTCTGCACCCTTAGAAAAGAGGATTGAGTCCAGCTGTCGGAGGGGCGGGGGGCTGTGATCAGGAGAGCAGCACGACGGTGTTAGCGCCAGGATCTTGGCTGTTGACACAGAGTAGCAGTCCCTCTCCCCCACAACACGTCTCTGACTCAACATCATGTGATTACAGGGGATCAGGTACCTGGGGAGGCAGATAGCAACGGATCCGATTAGGAAAACCAACGGGTGGTCGTAGAAAGAGGTAGTATGGGGAGAGGGGGGAATGGGGGGTTGAGCAAACAGATGCTAGCATGGTGGGAGGTAAAAAGTAAAAGCTCATCATGCCTTAAACCAATTAAATGTACCATGCTTTATAACTGGAGAACAGTCTGCGTGTGCCACTCACCTCAATATGAGCTGTAGCATCACATCTTCACAGTATAAGCCAATGAGAGTGCGGAAAAGTGCCAGTGACACAGTGCCCAACTGAAGAGTTGAATGGAAAAACACAATTAAACACATTACAACAACTGAGGACTTTTATACTAGTGCTGAAACATCAGTCGATTAGCCAATAAACTGAAATTAACTATCCAACTATCCTGACAATTTATTAATTTAGTCTTTTTTAAAGCAAAATTAACATTTACTGGTCCCAGCTTCTCAAATGTAAAACAATTATAAAAATTGCTGCATTTTTCTATATTATGTATTTGTAAAGTGAATATATTTGGGGTTTGGACTGTTGAAAGCAATTTTAAGATGTCACCTCAGGCTCTGGGAAGTGGTGATGGACATTAGTTTTCACTAGACATTTTAAAGACTAAACAACTTAACTTCATAAATATGGCACTAGCATCAGTGTAAAATAAAAGCCAGGAGATTTTATCCTTAGTAAAAGTAACTTTTGCTTTAATTCTCCTAAAAAAAGGTTGAGGGTTGGAAGTTTTTTGTAAAAAAGAATTATATTCTGTGTAGGTTCGAAGAGCATGACTACATAAGAAGTGCCAATTTTATAAGTTATTAAACATCAAAAAGGTAAACGCAAACAGCAAAATAGCTGAAATGTGGAATATTTGCATTTGAGTCACTGTTTAATTTGGCTCAAGGTGAAAAATGTCTTGTTTCTTATTTTTCACTGAGTTGCAGGTGTGCCAAAGCCAACTGTTAGCAAACACTGGTGGGAACTCATCGAGTCATTTACACAGTCAAACAGCAATGTAAAGAACACAGTACTAAGTCATCTCAATGGTTTGAAAAAGATGTTCCAACACATAGGACTGTTTTAAAGTGCTCATATCAGTTGCTTTGCTAACAGGGATATCTCACTGCAACTGAGCATCACCATGGAAACAAACTTGTTGGCAGTTTGCTTGGTTGGTCCTGTACCTGGAAAGGAGTGTTAATGCGGCTGACTAGAGTGTCTAAAATGTGGACGCTGTCATGTCGGTGGAGGAGGATGAAGGAGAGGAAAGTCTGCAGCAGGGCCGGCTCAGACACAGTCCTCAGGAAGAGGTCAAGGTATGCTGTGGTGGTCATCACCTCTTCTAGGGTCAGCTTCACAGAGGAAGGAAGGAATCATTAGTCAGCAGTTAATTGGGTGTTTTTGTGTGAGCAACAAATAAAAACATCATGCCAGAGAAGAATCTGTTGAAAATGTCGACAGTACAGAATATAGCATTATGTTAGGATATTCTTATCCAAATGTATTACAGTACATGATTTGTATACTATTGTATGTATACTACTTATTCTTCAGCTTTGCACAGAGCTAACAGAACAATATTAGGCTTTATTGTCCTAGAATTAGATGAGAAGCACTCTCATATCTGTATGGTAAACAGAAGGCTACAGCCAGAAGCTAGTTAGCTTAGCTTAGCACAAAGACGGGAAACAGGGAGAAACAGCTAGTCTGGCTTTGTGCAAAGAAAAAAACTGGCACCTCTGAAGTATACACCAATATACACATATATTGATGCTCTAATGAAGGCAACTAGGCCGTTAGCATGTTTGTTTGACATGGCTGGAATAATTTGGTGAGATTGAGATTCCTTACCTTTGGGTATTTAATATTGATGCGTTACATCACATCACATTTGTTTAACCCAATATATATTTTTTTTTACCTTTGGACAAAGCCAAGCTAGCCTTTTACTCCTGTTTCTGGTTTTTGTGCTAGGCTAAGCTAACAGTTTCCTGGCTGCAGCTTAATATTGGATGTACAAATATGATGGTGAAGGTATCCCTCTTCTCGTCTCTCTTGCTTTCCCAAAATGTTGAAATATTCCTTTAATTAAATATGTGCAACTTCGTCTCCCCCTCCCCCCAAATTAATTACTCAAATTTCCCAATTATATTGGTCTTCCTATTATTTATGTCTCATCCAGCCACACATTGTATGTTTAGTGCTTCACATGATTTTCCCACCTTCTGTAATTTACTAAAACGCCATCCACAACAATAGGTTCAGTTACTGAGGAGCATGACTTCCAAATGAGGCATTACATGGAGGTGAAGAGTAGTAGGAAGAAGAGTACCGACCTTGTGTAGAGCTGGTGCTAGGACAGGAACGAGGAATCCGTTGTAGATGTAGCTAACTAGCTGGTCTCTGATATCAGGGTGGGCCACCTGGGAACAGACACAGGTTAGTCAAGACTGTAGTCAAGCAGAAGGTTGCAACTATTTAGCACGTGTGTGAATTCATTTTCCATGTGGCAGAGCCTCGTGTGCGTGCATCCTCGTCACACGTTTTCACCTGAATGACAGCGTTACAGAACTCGAGCGAGTTGAGGAACTGGACGAGGGACGGCATCTGGAGCCAGTCCTCTTTGTGCAGGCAGTGCCACTCCTCATTGGGAACCTCCAGCTTGGTGGGCAGAGATGAGTACAGGCCGCTCAGCCCTGTGGCCAGAACCTGAGGGGACAGAGAGAGAGATGTCAACATTGAATAAGACCTTACAGTATTCTAGTTTTTGGATTATTGGACTATTGGTTAACTTAACCGCAGGCCAACGTTTTTACTCATCCTGTAAAATGTGTTAACATCTTTTTTGTACACATTCATGGTTCCCACGTAATTTATTCTAATGACTTTTGTGATCCTCTGACTTTTCCTCAATTGCCACCGGTTTTGAGAGAAACATCTTGACGACTATGAGATGGATTGCCATGGAATAACAATAGGGATCCCCACAGGATTACGTCGGTGATGAATTTTCTTTTAGCATCACCATAACATCATCAAAAACATAAGTTCCTCCTAAACTAATGACATTCCCTTAACTGTACTTTGTGTTTAGTGCTAATTAGCTTATTTTAGCATGCTAACATAATAAACTAACATGGTGAACATAGTAAACATTACAACTGCCATTGTGAGCATGTTAGCCTGCTGACATTAGCATTTAGCTCAAAGCACAGCAGAGCTGCTAGCTAGCATGGCTTAGTTTTGTTACAACATTTTCCATTTTATAAATTTACCAGTAACTACAAAGCTTTTGTCTATACAGGAAGATGGATTTTAAGAGTTTGTCAAAGCAGTTAAGTTTGTTTTTTAAGCGCTTAAGAAGATGTTTATGATGCTAAACAATATCCCATTTTTATTTCTCTATAATGCTGTCCAGCTTTTAGCCCCCACAGAAAAACTACACTGTAAGAAAGATTAGGCCTTTAAAATGTTTTGTACTGTAAATGTACTGTAGAAAAACATCTAGCTGCTAGACACCTGGGTGCTGCTCACCTAGCATATACAGTCTAATGAAAAATAATCTCGCATAGTGATTACAGAGAGAATATTACGGGCTTCATTAAACATTAATGAGGCAGTGTATGGCATAAATGATATATCTTTGGCTGTCAGTTTTACTTTCAGCTTGACACAACAAATTTATAACCTTTTTTTTACTGCTCACTACCATGCAGAAATACTTTTGTAAATCATTAATTTGTTTCCATTTTGATACTATAATGCAGATGTAAGCACAGCACTGCAGCAGCCGACATGTCATCATGTCTGTTCCCCCTCCTCGCACATTAAGACAGCGTACATACATATAGATTTATACCTCCTACAGGTCAGCTCCATAAATATTTGAGCAGCAAAGAGTTATTGCCTATAACATTCCTGGAATAGCATGATATGGTAATTAGGTTACTAATTAATGCATTAATGTTAGCAGGCTTTCCACATAACACACGGACAGTAATATGATTTCTGTCATAGTCTAATTTAACTGTGAGATGAGTGCATAATTAGTGTTACATTGATGTACAGTATACATCCTCTATAGGATTATCCTTGTAGCCTGCCAGTGGAACCAATTAAATTCAGACTCCAGTTGTTAAACTGGCATCGCATCAAAAGCTATTTCTCATTGCGATGTCTGCAGCTGTGGTTCAATGGCATTATTTACATGGGATTATCTTGCAACCATGCCATGATCTTATGAATGCCTGACATTAATAACAGTCAATGAGATGGTTTAACCTTGCTTCAGGTGGCTTTATGAATTCATCTGCATATATTTTGCCTGATTATGATGCCCGGGGTCACTGAAAAGTCTGGGATTTTAGAGTGGCTGTCAGATAAGAGTGAACAATTCCTCATACAGAAAGGTTGAGTTAGTTAGGAAGTAAAAAAATAACAGAGGTACTGAGTCTGGGGAGATTCACAGATACTAAAAACCACCAGGTGATTGAGAGCAAGAGAAAAAGAGAAGGAAAGGTAATTCGTCACTTGGGACTGACCGGACAGAAGTAGGTATTCTCTGCGATGTGTTTGGCCACTCGCTTGTTCTCAGCAGACAACGACATAATGAGCAGCAGTGCATCTCTGGCTTGCTGGCCCACTGTGCCCTCCCTGTGAATGAAGGGGATGAGCAGGGAGAAGATGAGGAAATTGGTGGCTCCCTGATCCTCGCTGGTGTGGAAAAACAGCTCCAGAATTGAAGGGTCCTTTGCCAGAACGCAGCACAGCTGGTTGAGCAGCAGCACCAGCTCGCCTTCGACCTGTGGCGCCACGGTGCCCGAGCAGGACGACAGCAGCATCATGAGCGGCCGCAGGATGGGCTTGTGATGCAGCAGGGGCTGGTGCGCCTGGCCCACCAGCATCTCGTACATCTTCAGCTGCTCCAGCTTCATGTCGTCTGTGAACTCCCTGCGGAGACTCCACACAAAGAGGCGCTCCATCACGTTCTCCATCACTACAAACTCCAGGATGGGGCCCATGGCGCCGGCCTGACCGCTCTCCTCCTCTATCAGCAGGAACAGCATGTGCTCCACATAGTTCTGCACTGCGCTCGCCTCGTCTCCAGGGATGGGGCCGAAACGTGGACCGCCGCTAGCGCCAGCGTTGAGGTTGATCATACTCAGGGAGGGCAGCGTGGAACTGCTGCGCAGGGGGTCATGCTTTTCTAGGATCTTCACCACCTACAATAAGAGGCAAGCGGAATATTACTTACTAAACACACATTAGAACCATATATCATTTGATTTTAATGCAAGAACAGCTTTGCAGCAAACTTAATTCAAATAAAAAGAGATAAATCCAAAGCTTGTAGAAAGCTTAAAAAATAAAACATTACGAGATAAGGACGTTTATGGTGGAAGGTTTTAAATAAAGGGCAGAATATTTGTACCAATCACCTAATAAAGCCTTTGTCACTTTTATACTTTGTCAGAAAGTATACAGGCTTTTCATTCTATTGATACACCTTCCCCCAGATTTAACAAATTGGTCCCATGTCTTTGTGTGAAGATGTACAAATCAATAAATTCAGTCAATGATGATGACGCTGTTGGGAATGACACATTTACCAGGTGTACACATGGGTAAATACATTTTGTTGTGGTGGTCGACTCTTGAATTGGAGACGAGTGCTAGAAGACTCTAGACGGTAGACACTTAAACACATTAGACAAGTCTTTTTTAGTCTATATGACTGCATATGAACGCAGCAAATGATCAGCCTGCACTTTAAACTGTATTTCCTTTTGAAAAGAAGAAATAACAAAAACTGAATTAGGTTTAGTAGGGGACGTATCTTTATTAGTGGGCCATCCAAATGAATTCTGTACATGAGAAACCCTGCTACACACTGTTGACTGATGGCCACCACAAAGTGTAGATTGACAGGAACTCCATTCACAAAATACAAGGAAGAAGCAAATTGATCGCTGGGATTTAAAAAGTGCTAAAAGCACAGAATCAGTTTCCATTTATGTTGACTAAGAGGATCTTAAGATTTACCACTCACATAACGTATATGTGCTATAATGTGGACACTTGACCTATGGTACAAGCCAGTGTTTCCTTTTATAGCAGTTTTTATCTTATCTGTATAGATGGCGCTTGTACACCATGTTAGATTAAAAGTGATATGATGTAACTTCCGGATAGGTTCATTATCAACAATAATGGGGTATAGCAGCACAGAGCAGCAGCATAGTACAAATAAACTTTTGGGTAGGACAGAGTGAACCAGCCCTTTGTGTATCCAGTCCCTCCCTTGTGTGTAGGCTACGTAGAAACCAGAGTACCAATAATGGAGCCAGTGTCCCCAGCCTGCCACTGCTGCCATGACAATAACTGGCTGTGCACAAGAGAGCTGGGCATGGCTGATGGAAACCAGAGAACAGAGTTTGTAATCCCTGTCTGAGCCCGATGGGGCCTGGCCCAGTGGCCTCATGGATCAGTTCAGGCTCTCCGGCCATTACTGTAGTGACAGGAAGGGGGCAGGTTTGAGAATCAGGGATTTTACTTACTGGACAAATGGAGGAGTCAGATTAATACAACATGTTTGGTTCCATGGGTCAGTATAACATTTCTGGTTCAGGTATCGGACCTTCAAAATAAAACCTGCTTTTAAAAAGTGTTTGATTGAACAACTTGTTTCATATTTAATCATTACAGGTCACAACTTGTGAGTGGGGATGAATTGAAAGGCACCATTTGCCCCCTCCTCATTACCACCAGTGTGGTGCCCTTGAGCAAGGCCCTTATTGCTCCAGTGGAGCTTCTCAGACTGGTACTGGAGAGTTTTAAGGTGTATGTGTAAGTCTGTGAAACTCTTTTGAGTATGAGCAGTGCTCTCAGTGAAACTTTTTTAAATAAAAAAAAGGTTTAAAAAAAAAAAGTTCAGATTCAATCTTTAAAGTACACTTGATATATAGAACATTTAAAAAGTAAAAAACACAAGAAGCATACCTTTCTACTTTTACATATAGCAATGCCAAATTTGCTGATGCAGGTGACTTTTCTTTTTCTTGACTTTCAACAGTCAGTTCATACAGAACAGGCCTAGATGAGTGTTTCTTATGCATTATTAATACAAGATGACATATGCGGTGTCACATTCAGGCAATGCTCTGTATTGCCTGAATGTGACACTAACACTGCAATAAGAAACCCAAATGGATTGAAGGGATTAAACCATTAAATAAATAAAAAAATGACACTTAAGATCTGTGCTTTTATTTCAGTTGAAAGATGCCCAGAATGTAACCAGCAGAGAGCAAATTCACATGAGGGATGGCAGCAGGGACAAAGCTAATTTAACTGAAACTGTGAAGTCTAAAGATTTGGTGATGAACACTGCACACGTCACTAAATAGAGACACATTCATAAAAGTGACAGATTTATTATGGGTCATGTGGCATTAACCATGAATGGAATGAGTCAGAAACTCTGGAGTATGGGCAGTTTGTTCGTTATCATTATAGCTCGTCACCGTCTATAGTTAAACATTATTGACAGTCACAGCAACAGACTGATCACTTTGCATGTCACAACAAGCACAATGAGCTCTGTGAGGCCTGGAGAGCGGCAGATAAGAGAAAGCCAATGAACATTAACCTAATCATCCAATAAGACAGGCAGAGCTTCTTAAGAGGGACAAGGCCAACATTACTTACAAGATGTTACTTGGATTTCAAGGTTTTCCGAACTGAAACCAAAGTCACTTATCGGGCTACAGATTAGCTTAGCATGGAAATAAGACTGCAGGAGTGAAACTGTGCTGCCAGTTTGCCTAAAGCAAAACAAGCTTTAATCTGGGACAGGGCGTTCTCATTTTTTTTCTGTTCACAGTCAGACTGGGACTAATGAAGGAATATATGAATCTGTGAAGAAGAAAAAATTACAGACCCCAGACATGACTTTATGCATAAGTCAAAAACAAACTACAATGGTGAGCCTACCATCATGTTCAGTGCCAAGTCTGTCACTGATCTGGACTGTTCTGTCAAGTCTGATAAACCTGGCAATCTACTGTAACAGGTGTGTATTCAAAACAATAAGCTCATTTACAAGAGTACTTCCACATCAATCTGAACTCACCAATTACAGTAACAGATACATTCAACATAATGCATGTCACTGGAGTAAGACATCTATTCCGCTGACAATTAATGACAAAAGAAAAGAAATTTCCCCTCCAGACATGTTTTCAGACACTCCGTTTGAAATAATGTATTGTGTCCGATACAGTAGACAGTAGTATACAGTTTTCAACTCCACGATTCAATATGACTTAATTCTAACGGTTACGATTCAATTCAATTTTCAAATTAAACATATTCTTGTCAGCATTGATGGCAATGCCATAATAAGATCCACTACATGGCAGAAGGGTACTTTAGAACAACAGTTTGAGTTTCTCAAAATTAACAAAGTGCAATTGAATGCACCATTAGTTTAACGAGGTGCACATGAACGCACTATGAAGTCCCATCGGCGCCCACATACTACCGGCAGTGACCGTAGTGTCTGGAAAAGAGCAGCTACAGTCTACTGCTATGCTAACGTTACCCTGTGTCTTTAGCTGCATGCCACCAGCCGGTAAGCTACGCTATGTATGATGTTTTTCTCTTCAGATGTGCGCAAGTAGGTGGGGGTGGTGAGAGAAAACAATACTGGGGGGAATCACCGATCCTGCTTTTTGATGGTCGCAATTGAAAGCTAATTTCGATCGATTTTCGATTTCAAATCGAAATCGTGACACCCCCATCAATTATTGTGTTAAAAAGTCTTAAAATCACACCTACTTCTTTTGCCTCTCCCGTAATATCAATATCATTTTTTTTTCCATTTCAAAAGGTTTACCTACTGGATACAAGATGTCTCCTACTTCACTGAAAAGTTCATTCTCAGTGTCTGTGTACTTGAGGTTTCAAGTTTCTACATCACTACATTCTACATCTTTTGTGAGTTGTCCAAAATGCAAGTTGTGATATTACAAAATCATGTTCATATGTGCACGTGTTAAACTTTCCTCCTTCAGCTGATGAATGTGAAAACAGCCTTCTGGTGTACAAACTCTGCACGCATTCTACTTCTACCTCTGACAGTAGAAACTGACTGCAGTGCTGTGCCAGCAACACTTAACTGCAGTGCAAGTATGGCCAGTGGAATATCGGCAGTGGGAAGCCAACTGTCTATGACTTTTGGCTCTTTGCAGCAGCATGTGTTCCTGTTCACCCCTGTGGGTCCTGGCAGCCTGCGAAACCTACTCCTCCCACTCTGAGATGAACAAGTTATACAGAATGACACTGGCCAGATACTGAGGGGTTAGAGAAGTGTGTTGGTAGCCAAGTGTCAGCAACTTTAATGTCTGCATTAGGGTTGTCAGTGAGGGGTCTGACCCTACATTAAGCTAAATTCCAAATGTTTTATTACATTTGTAACCAGATAAGCTTGTAGGGATTAGTTGTGTTATTTGGTCAGAAGTTGTGTGGTTTAATGCAGATGTGTATGAGAGTGGTAGTGACCTTCTGGTCTAACTCGGGCAAAAAAAGAGTCAGTAAGTGTATTTCCGGTAATGTCCTTTAAGGTGCGGGACTCTTGATTTAGTGCTGACGTTTACCTGAGCCCAGTGGTTCTTGAACACAATCATGCAGGTCTCTGGATCCACCCCTTTCAAGACCAGAGACTGCCCATCTTGGTTTCCATTGGCAACCATGGAGGCCATCATGGTGACCGGATCATACATGGGTTAAACCATGTCATAGGCAGGAGAAGGAGGACATTCCTGACTGCTTACTGGGTGCAACCATAACCGCAGAATGAAGCGTAATCACAGAGGACCTGAGGATGCAGAAAAAAAAAAAAGAAAGAAAAAAAAACACAAGCAGACATCATTATAGACGGAAACACAAAACGTTGCTTCATAAAATAGCAGCACAGATGCACTGATATGACTGCATTTCTCTCCCTCTGCATGGCTAGACAGCAGCTATGACAGGCATGCAGGAAAGAGAACAGTAACAGGCAAAGTCAGATAAGAGACACATCTTGCTCAGCTTTGGCTCAGAGAGTTGCCTGCCGCACTCTGGACTTCAGACTGAGCTGTCAAATTGCTTTTGGACTACCTCAGATGCCCAAAATGGATTCCTGCAGGCCCTCTGACATCACTCTCATTACAGAAACATTTATTTACATCAGAAGACGAACAACGACTGGGTGTGAACAACTCTGGCTAAATGTGGGGAGTTAGGGGGAAAAGGAACCATATTTAGGCAAGTGAGGTCTGCATTGCTCACATTGCTTGTTTGTATAAAAATATATATATATTATTTTAGTTGAAAATAGCCTGAGGGCAGCTTTGCAGATCAGTTCCAACACTCACAGTGGCACCGTGGAACTTTGGAAGATGCCCACATTTTTCCCCAGAAAGGAACTTTGTTGTTTCCTTTGTAGAAGACATTACTGGAAAGATTGATTCTACTAAACACAGACGTTTTCTTTGACAGCACTGGGAACAGAACGAGGTTCAAACAGGATAATGTGAGAAGAAAAAAAAACATCAAGGTTATATTCAGTTCTCTGCTATGCTGTACAATTGTTTAAATGCTCACGCCCGCACTTCAAAAGGAGGGATGTTAGGATGTGACTTATTTGCCTGCGTATCCTCTGCTTATCATTAGAATTTGAAATGATGTCACATGTATATGAAATCACAATCATGCCCAAGGGATCTTACACGTAATCTCTGCAACAAGATGAAGAGTCTACAGCCATGCTAACAGCTCTGTGAGGCTGTACTTTAGCACAGTGGTGTTTCGAGCTAATGTCAGCATGCTAACATGCTCACAATGACACTGTTAACATCCTGATGTTTAGCAGTTATGTTTACCCTGTTCACCAACTTACATATTGTTAGCATGCTAACAGTTCCTAATTAGCACTAAACACAAGGGTGGCTAAAGAGGACGTGACATGGTTTAAGTTTGTCGGTCTCGGAGCATTCACACAACATCAGAACAAAGTTAAAAACACTCACACAGCACAATACAGGATCATATGGACTATATCTCCACTGGAGATCAACTGTAAAACACACAGCAGATGCATGCCACAACACCAAATTAGAGCCTCTAGCTCCTGCCCCTAAATGTGCCTCTCAACCAATCACAGCTCACCCCCTTTCTTTTGAATCCACTTTGCCCAGTACCACAGAAACATCTCCACCAAGCACTGAGTCTAGGCATAACAAGGCACACACAGTCAAACTTTCACCATCTGCTTTCAGTTAGAGGAGAGCTGCCGGCTGGTTGGATTCTTGAGAAGGAATGTAAAAGCAGCATGGCGTGTGTGTCAGACTGTGTGTGTGTGTGTGTGTGTGTGTGCACATGTGTGTGTGGTTTCTTACCTTTGCTGAAACATCTTTACCAGGGACGGGTCACTAAGCAGACATCATTCTTGTCCTGTTGTCACACAAAAAGAAGAGAGATGAAGATGTGTCAGAGAGGAGCAGGAAGTGAGTGTCTGTGTGAGAGGCCAGGCATGGTGGGAAGTGACTGGACATGAGTAAGCTTCTCCTAACGCCACTTGGACAGAGACGGAGAGGGAGGAGGTTACAGGGAGGGAGGGAGAGGAGAGAGGGAGGGAGTGAAAAAGGAAAAACATGGTGAGAGTAAGTCTACAGAAAAGGGGAAAAAGGAGGAGGTACAAGAAAACTTACACCAACAGTGTTCACATGCATTAAAAAGTACAGAATAAACCAAACGTGTGTCAGCGCATAATATTTCTGTAGGAATTTAACATCACATCCTCATGATCCCTTCATAATGGGAGAATAACACTACTGTCCCTTCCAATTAGCGTTGTGATGTAATTGCCATCCTTCTCTACTGCGAGAGGCCCGTTGCCCACCCACATTACAACTGCCCTCTCCAGCATTTACACCGAGCCATCGTGGGAATCATGTCATATGATGCAGCAGCCTCAGAACCTTTTTTTTTTTATAGATCATGGGTTTCTTGGAAAACATGCAATCTTTCATAAAAGCTTGATGTCATATACAGTAAACGGAGAGAGTGAGACAGATGGAGATGTGTGTGTGCACTCATATTGTTTTGCAGGCTGGTTTTGTGTGTCTCGATAGACTAGTACATGCAGCACAGTGTAGAAGTCGGAGCGACTTGTATTTTTTTTACATATACATGCAATTTTAAGTTCACTGTATTGTCCAGTTATGTGGTACGGTTACAGCAGCTGAGTCCAAATTCAAACAGTTTTCTTACTGCAGGGAAAGCTAGTGCACTTTACATGCTGGCAACAAATAATATAATATAGCCAAGTAGTGCCAATTGGTTAAATCCTCACTTTCTGCCCTGGTTATGATGCCACGCCTACCTACCTGATTAAAGACAGACCCGCTTATTTAGATTATATATATATATATATATATATATATATATATATATATATATATATATATATATATATATATATATATATATGTATATATATATATATATATATATATATGTATGTATATATATATATATATATATATATATGACTATATTTTTTTTATTCCTCTTTTTAGTCAACTGTAGCATGGGTTCATAAACTTATGAGTGTGTGTGTGTGTGTGTGTGTGTGTGTGTGTGTGTGTGTGTGTGTATATATATATATATATATATATATATATATATATATATATATATATATATATATATATATATATATATATATATATATATGTGTGTGTGTGTGTGTGTGTGTGTGTGTGTGTGTGTGTGTGTGTGTGTGTGTCACTTCGCCTCTCAAGTTAATTTTCAGCTGTCTCAATGTTGGTTCTGTTGTCTTGTTGGTTATTGATGCCGACAAATTATTTATTGTCAAAAACGTTTCGTACGGAGACCCTGAAGTTTTGTTTTTGTCGTTTTTCAGTGGTACAACTGACTGCACAATTAGCTTAATGTAAGCAGTGATTAGCTCCTCTCAGAGAACAATACACTGGCAACAACTGCCTTCCTCCTCTCAGATCAGCTTCATTTGGTACAGAACATTTTGTGCTTAAATAGGTCAAGACTTGGATTTACCAACTCAATACACCACAACTGAGACAGAGCACCAGCATCGTATACAACTCTAAACAATCCAATGAGGGGTCTGAAATATGCAACAAAGTCCGCCGCTTGTTTTTGAAGAATCAAATGTGCTTTTTCCAACTTGTCTAGTAAAGTCCTATTAATGAAAGTCATGACTTACATCATGCTCTCATTTACAATACCTGCTGTCATGTTGTCACACAGAGGGAGAGCCCACAGTTACCCAGAAGACATTGCTCTACTTGCTCAAAATAACCTGAGATACAGTAGAGCCAGAAATGGGACAAGCAGAGCACATGCTAAAATATAGGTTGTTAAAAATACATCTTTTGTGCGTGCGCGCGTGTGTGTATATTTTTCTGTTGACAGTCTCAAACTGCCAGTGCAGCAGTCTCTTGCTACACAAGCATTTCTGAATTGTCCTAATTCCCTATTATCCAATTATGGCAATTTGATAATTACACATATTTGTCGCTTCCACATCTCCACAGTCAGAGACATGATCATCGGAGCAGACAAAATAAGCTTGGGATTTCCCTCAATGCAGATGCAGTTATACATCCATAGACACACCAACACAGAATGCCAATGCTAAGAAACGTCATTCTCATAGGGTAATTCCGTCATAATTCATTAATTATTTCCTAAACAGTTGTTGATGTTTTGGACTATGGGTTAATTTGGACCTACCATCCAAATGTCAAACAATATCTGACACTTTCCACACACAAAAAAAAAAAAAAAAAATTTTAAAGAAACTTGTTAACTCTGCTGTGTTTTAGCATCTTTAAAAGTAAGTCACATTGACTTGTTGGAGGAAAGCAGACCCATTACAAATCAAATCAGGGAGAAAGAAACTTATTTCCAACATGCAATTAGAGAAAGTGTATACTATAAATCCTATTGTTGCTATGTTATTTTAACTGAGCAATATGCTTTGATGCGCTGATTATATTCCTCTCTTCTTCTTTTGAATTGTTTTTCACTCTTTATTCTTTGATGTTGGGCCGTGATTGAAGGTCTTACGAGCCAAGTATTCAGTCACACCAACAGTTTTAAACTCAGTTATTTTTACTGCGATTATTTTTGTAAAGTGACATGTTTTTGAGGTATTACTTCCTAGTCGACGCCTCCATTTATTCCTGTGGGTCTTAAGGCTCTGACACACCAACCCGACGGCCGACCATCGGCAGAAAAGGCAGTGGGACTGATCAGTCGGCTCCCCGAGGTCCAAAAAAGTGCCTCGGAACACACCGAAGCGACGCCGACTTGAGCGTACGTTCTGTACATGCGCGAGACGTAATACGTCTCCATAACAGCAGACGGCGCTAATCTGTATTGTCGCCCAAAAAATGAAAACCGGAAATGCCGAACGCGTCACGTGGGTCTGGCTTCTCCAGCCGACCATAATGGCGGCTCGTTCGGAATACGATCTCATATTTTATGAAAATAGTTCACTGAAACGTGTTTCTGAAAACATTTTAAGCGAGAAATAGGCCATGCAGTTGCTGAATCGGTCTTTTTAGATCGACAAAGGTCAGTTTAAAAGATTTTCATCAGATTTTGAGAGGCGATAGTCAGGCTCATCGTCATT
Organism: Sander vitreus; assembly: GCF_031162955.1. Classification (NCBI taxonomy): domain Eukaryota; kingdom Metazoa; phylum Chordata; class Actinopteri; order Perciformes; family Percidae; genus Sander; species Sander vitreus. The sequence continues at coordinate 25,815,218 of NC_135856.1, read as the reverse complement.
TCCGCGTTAGCACTCCACCAATCAGATTGGTCATTGAGTCCGACTGCCTGCCCTCCGATTCAACAAGTCAAATCGGTCAAAATGAAGGCCGACGGCCCCTCCGGCGGATGACGGCACGGAACACACCGAACAGACTCCAGTCACTGTCCGACGGCAGATTATCGGGTTGGTGTGTCAGGGCCTTCAGCTGATTGATGCAGACTCAAAAGTAATGCTCACGTTAAAATATGAATGCTCAACTCATAAAAAGAAAATAACAATAAAACAAAAAGCTGTAACAAAGCCAAACTGAATTGCCTTGTGTTTTGTAAAAAATTACCAGACACCGTAAACCAATTACTCAAAGCTTTGCCTTGTTTCTTTACACTTGCTGTGTGGCGGCTCTGGCAGCGTTTAAGGACTGCTGCAGCTAAACTCCTTCAGATTACCACAAAAGAAGTGTTTGGTTTTTCATTATTAACAAGGAATTAAATACTAGCCAGGAGTTACAAACAATCCATCTTTGCTGAGACATGTCATGCCTATCCCGCATTGCAAACTGCCAATGTTTGCATCGGTTAAAAAGGTATTATTTATTTTCACGACACAGATATAGCTGGAAACGATGAATTTCATTTTATTCAGTGGGAGTGGTATTACAACAGACTCTCGTCTCCTCACTCCCAAGGTAAACATGATGACAAAGTGAGAACATGGGCTTGGCTATTGTGTTGTTTTTGCCAAAGTAGCTTTGCAAGAATCAAAAGAGATAAAGCTTAAGGGCTAAAAGGAGCAAACAGTGTAAAAAAAAAAAAAAAGAGAGAAATGTGCGTCGCCTCTGGGGATTTTTGTCAGTTTTTACTGATCTGGTTTCTGGTATCGTCTCACTCCTGAGGTTTTCAAACACACAGGCGTGGTCCGGACAAATAGCTCAGAGGCAAAACACACCCTTTACTCAGAATAAAGATCATCTTTCTCGCCAAACAGGAGTTTTAACCCTCAATCCCAGAGACGTGATTAATAAAACAGTCAGAGAAGATATACATTTCTTTTCCCAAATTTTGTCTAAGGGGAGGTGTTTTTGGGTGCTAGATCCTGTAACCTCCAGCAGTAGGGGGTGTGCAAAAACTTCACGTTCGAATCGCGATTCAAGCTCTACCGGTTCAAAAAAATAAATAATTTAATGGTATGTCTACTGCAATCACATGGGAAAAATAACTACATTTACATACTGTGAATCATTTGTTTAATCGAGAATCGTTTTTTTAATTGAACGTCGATTTTGAATCAAATCTTGAGCCTGAAAATCGATATTGAATCGAACCGTGACATTTTCTGAATCGTGCACCCCTATCCAGCAGACAGAAGAAGTCAGTCTTTGAGTTTCCCTGTCCTGAACCAGCCTTGTTATATCATTTACAGTGGCCGGGTGGCAGCCATGGCAACCCAGTGACAGACAGGCCCATTAAAGTGATAGCAGCTAATTAAATATTTAAGGGCTACAGGTGAAGCCACTGAAGGGACAGATAGTGCCTGGTGGACACAAGGATTTCCGGAACGTTATGACATCTAAATAGTCATTTTTGCTGTTAAATGTCATAAAGAAGAATTAATAAAGAACAATAACTAAAAATAATGATTTATGATTCTTAATTTGTTTAATCTATTCTATTTTAATTAGTTAAATATTAATGGTTTGGGATTAACTGTGAAAAGAAGAGGATGGAAGAGAAAAAATGTCACATACATTTAAATATAGTTCTATGTTGTTCAAATGAGTCTCCAATGAGCTTCATTGTATCATATAAATCAGAATGTTCCATATGAAGTATCCTTACAAAAGCGTTTCATAGTGCGTTTCTAAACCAAAAAAAGAACACAAGCCCAACAGATGCTGAATAATGATTGGAAATAGCTTTTAAGATAAGACTGATGAGTGTTGCTCCGTGCGAAGCTGTGGATTTTCACATGCACATGAAGACTAACAGGGACTAACTGGTTTCAGAAACAGGCTGTTCCTTCCATATTGCTCAGTGATCACGAGAAGAGATTCATTAACATGTTCAAACACACACATATGCTCAGTGTAGCTGAGAGAAGAGGAGGAGGCGGTAACAGCAGTACCAAACACCCAGAAGGGGAAAAATACACCGTTTCAAAAACTGAGCTCAATAAGAGAAGTAGATAAAGATTTAAAAGGAGCCAACAAAAGGATAAAAGAGCCTGTATGCCCCGTTGTTAAGATTAAAGATATGTGGCTAATTTCACATGCTACAATTCTCTTGAAAGAGGGTTCAGCCTACAGTGAAGAGAGGGGCTTTCTACTCCAGACAGGGACAGGTGAGACAGTATCCTGCTCCCTGACACTGTGCTCACCTCTGTATGCACGAGTCACTGCATGTGCTGTACATTATGGGTGTAAACATACATACTGTATGTGTGTATTCACTTTTCTTCATTAGCCAGGAAGCAAGATGTAACCTTGGATAACACTGTGAAGGACCGCAGAAGTTTCCATGTACTAAACACAAGTTGTACATGGTGATGGGAAGGCAATTAGCTTTGCAGGTATTTGGTCATAAAACTAAGAAATTCTGACCTGATGATGGCGCTAAGTCAGAGCTCTTCAACAGGGGGTCCGGGACCCC